>NC_056527.1:165751312-165786931 GCF_019175285.1 Sceloporus undulatus | reverse complement strand
TTGCCCATAGAGAATCACTGGGGAACATTTGCCCATAGAGAATCACTGGGGAAGACTTGCCCATAGAGAATCACTGGGGAAGACTTGCCCATAGAGGATCACTGGGGAACATTTGCCCATAGAGAATCACTGGGGAACATTTGCCCATAGAGAATCACTGGGGAACATTTGCCCAGTGATCCTCTATGGGAAAGTATCCCCCAGTAATTCCCTATGGGCAAATGATCCCCAATGGTCCTCTGGGCAACTATTCCCCTATGTTTCCCTATGGGCAAGTAGTGTCCTTTCTTTTAGTACACCCCTTTTTTCTTCCTGTTCATTCTTCCCTTTTAAGATTAACAGCGAATTCCCCTTCTGTCAGCAGTGCATGCCTACGCAACAGAGAGAGAGAAAACCCATTACATAAGAGGAAGTATCCTAATGCAGAAAGATGCATCATCCATCATCATGAACATTCATATTCCATAAACTGTGTTGGTTTACTGCCTTACTTTCTAGTCCTAAGTCTCTGTAAGGGGGATTTGAAACAGTTTGAAACCATCCTTTCAAACACCATGGGCATTAAAAAGGCAGCCAAAGACAGAGACTATTTAAAGCATACATTAAAAGAGAAGACACCTATTTGAAATAGGGAGCAAGGCATTTGGGAGGGGAGGGCTGAAGTGGGAATGACTCCGGGGTATAACCGTTTTAAGGATCGGGGAGGAACTGCTTGAGATCAAGGTGGGGAAAGAGCTCCTTTCCAGCATTAAACAGGTGTTTTAAAAATTCATATCAAGGCAAATCAACTGTAAGGATGATTATGTAAGAGGCCAAAATAAGACCCAATTTAGAGCTGAAACAGTTTGAACAGATCTGGGAAAACAAAAAGAAAGGGGGGGGGGGGGAATAGGGAGTTTTGAGTCTGGGATTGACCTGTTCTTTGAGGAATTGGGGGATAAACCCCCTTGTCTGACATTGAAAGAAAGGTCTAGGGCAGTGGTTCTTAACCTTTGCTGCTCCTCTAGATGTTTGAGACTTCAACTCTCAGAATTCCTGAACAATGAGTGTCCTGACTGGGACGTCTGGGAATTGAAGCCCAAAACATCTGGAGGCCTAAAGGTTGAGAACCATTGGCCTAGGGTTCAGGGAGGATGGCAGGTCAATTAGCAAGGATTTGTATGGTGGAGGCTGGGGAAATTGGTGTGCTTTTATTTGTCGTCGTTGTTGTGTGACTTAGGACGACCCTAAGGCAGACCCATCATTGGGTTTTCTTGGCAAGTTTCTTCTGAGAAGGTTTGCCATTGCCATCCTCTGAGGCTGAGAGAGTATGACTGTGGGTCTCCATGGCCAAGCCAGGATTCAAACCCTTGTCTGCCAGTCAAGCCATTACGCCACACTGGCCCTGTGTGCTTTTAGTTGTTAACATGTGTTATTTACTAATCTTTGGTTTTATCCTTCAAAAGGTCCCCTGGAGCACTGTTAAAATAACCAGAAAGTTGTAAAGCATCTTGCATGGCCAGCCAGTGTCTTTTCTCAAAGGTCCTTTTGAAGTAGTTTTCCCAGGTGACTGTAACTTGAGTCAGGCTAAATACAAATAAACACACACACACACACCTCTGCGCGTTTGAGGTTATTCCAAAGCTGTGGCACAGTGAGGACAACAAGTTGTTTTGGGGTTATAAAAGGAGAAGGTCAGTAGAGAGAATGGGAAGAAGCAAACGGAGCCAGCTTGTACCAAAAGAAATGCTCATTTGTTCTTTTTTAATTGGTATAGGGATATCTTACGTCAAGGTTGACCTGGCTGTTACACAGTGCTCTGAAACAGCGTGTGCCGTGGCTGCTGAACACTTCCTTGGTGGCTCAGGATTGTGGGGCGGAGAGGCATTTCTTCTAGTTAGGGAAGCAGCCCAGGTTCAAGTGGGAGGAGGGCCAGGTTTCTTAGGCTGGAATTAGGAGAGATGTGACTTCAGGACTGGAGGAACATAGCACACTGCCTTCTAGTGAGTCATGCCTTTCGTTCTTCAAACCCAGTTTCATCAACACTGAGTAGCAGCTGCTCTTCAGAGTTTCACCCAGGAGTTTTTCCTGCCCCATCTCAAGATACTGAGAATTGAACTTGTCATCGTCTGCATGCAAAGGATGTCCACTATTGCTAAACTAAGGCCCTTCCCATGATGAGAAAGTAGGTCCAGAACACACTGCAGACATAGCCCTGGCTGAATGCTAGGGAATTTGGGGAACATTCAGTGAGCTCTGGTGCCACAATAAACTACCATTCCCAGGATTCCCTAGCACCGAGCCAGGGAAGTTAAAGCAGTCTAAAACTGGATTATTTCTGCAGTATGTTTTCGACCGTAGTTAACCAGCATTTGGAAAAGCCAGAGTTAACCCCTGGGATTTTTGATTGGTTCTAAGTAGAAATGCCTCTCTTGCATCCTGTAGTACTTACTCCTTCAAGCAGGTACATAACTGAAAGAAATTTGGCTGATGGTGTACATCTATGGCCCACATTTCCTGTGCCCTGGGTCAGCATGATGTGGCAACTGCAGAATGGCACATCCTGAACTTTCCTCCTGGTGCTTATTCTTAAGCATGATCTTAAATTATCTTGGGCATTATTCAGTTTCCTCTTTATGCTCCAGGGGAGGAGAGAATGTCATAGGAGGTTTAAATAACATCTACAGACTACCTGGTGCTCATGGGAGCTTGTGGTCCTTTTTCCCATTCCCACATCGCTGTATGCAGGAGTGCATTTGCTTTCCAGGCATGTACAGTTCCTGAAGATCATTGTACAGAAACATACTTGTTTCCCATGGTTAATTGTCTGGAAAAAATTTAGTCAACAAGTTTGACCTTAGTTTTATTAATACTGCGTCTGTTCCAGGTGTCATGCTAGGCAATTTTGGTTCATTGTGTTGCTAATTAAATGTACGAAACAGCCCCCAAAGGAATAGCCAGTTTAGTCTGTTGCAACAAAAGCACCATTATCCTGTGGCACCTTAAAGATTATTTAAGCCTATGTTTTCATGGGCTATAGGCCACTTGATGAGAATGAAGTAATATCTTATATATGTGTCTGTATATGTAGATGTGTATCGTGCAAACTTTTACAGGTTAGATTTTAAGCAGTGAGGTCTGAGGAAAAATAACTGGTATCTTTCTGGGCCAACTGTGGAATTGGGACTTGGGGGACACTATTATGCAGTAGTTCTGCTATTTCGTGGAGGGGGCAAACTCAGAAGGTGGCGCTGGGGGATTCATGTTTGATTCTCTGGCCCTTGGACTGTGGGCTCTCTCAGGGTTCTGTTTTGTCCCCATGCTGTTTAACATCTACATGAAATAGCTGGGAGAGGTCAGAGTTTTGGGGTGCGGCATCACCGATGACCCCCAACCTACTTCTCCTTTCCATCTGATTCTGGTACAGAAGCCATGCCTGTTGTCAGTAATGGGCTGGATGAGGACACAGAGATTGTGACTTAATCCAGACAAGACAGAGGTGCTCCTGGTCAATCAAAAGGTAGATCAGGGAATAGGAACCCTGCCTGTGCTAGACTGGGTTACAGGTTTCAGCAGTGGCCCGGAGTGCATTTGCAGAGGAAAAAACTAGTGCTTCCACTGCACCCATTCATAGAGATGCCAGATCTGGTTATGGTGACACATGCCTTAATTACATCCCGTTTGGACAACTGTAACACACTCTACATGGGGCTTCCTTTGGAAAATGTACGGAAACTTCAGTGGGTCCAGAATGTGGTGGCCAGAATGCTGATAGGGGTCAGTTATAGGGGCCATATAGCTTCCCTTATTAAAGTCACTTTACTGGCTACTGGTTCATTTCTGGGGACAATTCAGAGTGCTGGTCATGGCCTATTAAAGCAGTTAGGTCCAGATTGTCTGAAGGACTGTCTCTCTCTTTATGAACCAGCCAGAATTGTAAGATCTACAGGGGAGGGTTTTCTCAGTCCCACCACCATCCCAGGCTCACTTGGTGAGGACATAAGAGGGAGTCTTCTCTGTGGCTTCTCCCACCCTTTGCAACTGCTTTTAATGAGAGGCTAGGCTGACTTGCTCTCCTTCCTTGAGCAGACAAATATTTTTTCTGTATAAGTACACTTTTAATGAGTAATGGCTTGCAGGGAGGCTTAGGGAGGGGAGGGTGCTTTATTTTTGTGTAAATTTGTGTATACTTTTGTTTTCAAACATACTAATTTAATGCAATGTTTTTAATTGTGTTAAAATTATATTGTTTTAGCTTATTTTGTGAGCCACCTTGGCTCGTAATTCAGGAGAAAGGCAGCATATTAAAAAAATGAAATTAAATAAGTGAATCTCCTTGCAAACCCCTTCAGTTCTTAGAAATTATGCTGTTTCCAACCAGATCTACCTGCATGAGGTACTACTTCTTGGCCTTAGGACAAAAAAAGGAGCCCTCTCCAAGGCATAATAGATGAGTTTTGATTTCATAGTTTTTATAGTTGCTGGGATTTTTGAGCTGACTGTTTTAAAAACAGATTTTCTTTTTTCCTTAGATGATGAGGGCTTAGTCCTTTTAGAACCTGGAAAACATGAATTCCCCTTCAGCTTTCAACTTCCCGAGCAGTAAGTAATACAGCATAACTTGAAATACAGACCAGAAGTGTTTTGGATTTTAGGTTTTGTTTATTTTGGATTTTGGAATATTTGCATATACATAATGAGATACCTTGGAGATGGGGCCCAAGTCTAAACATGAAATTCATTTATGTTTTGTATACACCTTATACACACAGCCTGTTTAACAACAATGACGGTGGTGGTGGTGATGCTGACAGTGGTATAAGCAGTCAGCTTTATAGTCATGGCTCTGTAGAATATTTGGCACAGTTACATAGGAAGCCAATTGACTGCTAACCATACTGCAAACTGTCTTAAATACTGAATTAGTTATAATGTTCCTCAGGATACTGGCAGTTAGGAAAGACTATTTTAAATAGCTGCATTTGCTGAATTTACCTATTTGTTTTTGACATACAAAGCCTTAAAAGCCATGGGGACAAGATAATTAAGAAAACACCTTCAGTTATGTATGCCCAGTCAACCACAGTGATCTTCCGTGGAGGCTTTTCCAGTTGTTATACTACCACTCCACTACTCCCTACAGTTGGACATGACTCGACCACTGGAATGCTGTGTGGCAACAAGTGGGCCTTTTCAGTAGTAGCTCCCAACCTTTGGAGTTCTCTTCCCTGAGATACTAAAAAAGAGAAACAGTGGTCATGTTCAGATAATTACTGAAAACCTTTTTGTTTACACTTTTACCGCTCCCTTTTTGTAGTTGAACATAAAATGTCAAAAAGTGCGTAATGAATGAAGGAATCAGGCAACACCTTTGAGAGGAACTGATTTATTTTAGCCTGAGCTTTCATGGATAGCAGTCTTAATTCATCTGCACCAGTAGAGTTAGAAGTATCCCCACAGCAGTGTATTTCTTTGCTTTCATCTGAAACAGACAAGCACAGCTATGTCTTTGCAAACAACTGAATGTTTTCATTTTCAAAATTGTTTTCATAAGCATTTCATATATAATTTTAATGTGAACTACTTCAAGCAGCATACATATCAGACATAACTCTGGGAATGTCTTTATCTCATCTTCAGACCATTGGCAACCTCCTTCACAGGAAAGTATGGCAGCATCCAGTACTTTGTGAAAGCAATTCTGGAAAGGCCGTTGGCACCCAGTCAGATTGTCCAGAGGGAGTTTCAGGTTATCAGCCACATTGATGTGAATTCACCAGTTTTATTGGTAAGAGCAGCACTCTGTATGCGGCTATTCACATATGATTCACATGTGGTCATTCTCCATCATATTGCAAGCTTGCAATAGTCTAGTCTGTCTCTTTGCTTGCTTTTCAATGCTTGGACACTCTCTTAAGCTTTGGTTAGAAATACATAGATTCAGAAAGTGTACATTTCAAATTCATGTGGTGGGGAGAATTACGCCATTGAGTCCATCATTGGCACAGCTGCTCTGCCAGAAACTGGAGCAAGATTGACATGCATTGGGACTTAAATAATAGTGCAGCTGAAAAATATTTACTTCATCAGAGTACATTTACAGGACTGCAGAACCGTAGGCCCCTCTAATAATAATAGGCTATGAAATAGTAATTATAATGAACTATGCATCGCTTCTAGCATTTGATTTAAGCTCTGGTCATTATGTTATGTTTAATTCAATAAATAAAAATAAGTAAATGTTACACATGTTTCCATTGTGAACATTCCAGCATTAAGTGCATAGATACAGCTCCCTCAGGGTGCACCTACACTGTAGCAATAATGCAGCCTGATACCACTTTAACTGCTGTAGCTCCATCCTATGGAATCCTGGGTCTTTAGCCTTCTCTTCCGAAGAGTGCTGGCACTGCACCAAACTACATGTCCCAGAATTCTGTAGGACGGAGCCATAGCAGTTAAAGTGGTGTCAAACTGCATTATTTCTACAGTGTAGATGCACCACAAGATATTTTTACTTATATTCTTATGAGGAGTTTGCTTACATGAAGTAATTGAACTTTGAATGATTAATAAAATGTTTTAGAAAATAGGATAAATGTACAATAATTATTAGAATGCTACAATTGAAGAGTAAAACCTATTCAGGAAGAACAGATGTGGCAGAAGAGGAGAGAGAGTGGCAGAAAAAGGGAAGGGGTTGCATTAAAAGTCAAAGACAAATTCACATGTACAGAAATCCATGAGAGTGAACAGAGTGGGCCAATTGAAAGCAAAAATAAGTGGAGAAATAAATAAATGGAACATTGTGGTAGATATTTACTATAAGCCACCAAATCAGAGAAAGTATTTTATTTGTGCCTGCCAGCCACAACTTTCTCCCTTTTCCTTGGATACTCTGTTCAGACCAGCAGCCAGTGGCTTGGAGGCCAATTCTTGTCCACTTTGAGTAACATTGCTTTAGACAATGTCAGCTGTTGCTGCTGTGAAAGCGATTGCAAATACAGCTCATTGTTTCCTGTGTTTCTGGTTTGTAATAAGAAATTATTGTGTCCTTGCTAAGATGCCTTTCACTTCATATTAACTTGCATGTTTGTTTTCTTAAGTAAACCAATTAGGGCTTAGTACAGGAAATGTGAATTTTGCCTCAAACGAATGTCCTAACTCTTGTATTTTTCATTTTGTCTATATTAATTTAACATATTAGTTTAATTGGTGTTCTGAACTGTAATTGTTTTAGCTCTAGAAAAAAGCTTTTCCAAAACAAAACAAAAACCCTTCTTTGTCTGAATGAAAGGCTTACATGGTATTTTTTGTTTCTCTAAACTAACATTATACCTTTCCCATACTATTATGAAATGGTAATATAAACAGTGCAGTGGAAACTGCTTCCTAAGAGAATGTACTCTGGGCAAAGGGCCATATGCAGTGTCCTCCCACACAGGAGCTTTTTGGTCTTCTCTTTTTGGCTGCAAGCCATTCAAAAGCTGTCCATAGACCTTTCAGTTCCAGCTGATAATTCATGGGATAAAAGGGGGGACAGTTGCTGGTAGGGAAAACTAGCACAATACTGTTTGGATCCCAAAAAAGAGAAGAAAAAACATGCATGGAGGTTTGCTTAAAGAATGATAATTTGCAGTGCAAATTAAACTTGTATATATGCTATATGTATAGAATCAGTTATTGTAGTCAAACTTGTAGCAGTAACACTGAAATAAATGCATGCAAAAGTGGTAGTGAAGCCAGAGCACAAACCTGATTCTGGATCCATTTGTAGATCGGATCTGAGGTGATAGAATTGGCCAAGGGCCTGTTTTTTTTCCCTCCCTTGCCTTGGCATGGATGCTACCAAAGCTAATTTGCTATTCTGAGCCCCATTTTAACCAACAATTGATACACAGGTCATAGAAGGTGAATTACTCATGCTTTAATTTAGAAAATTGCTGTTCTTTTTCTTGACTTTTTTATTTTTATCTTTGCAGACCCCTGCAAGGCAATGCCAGGAAAAGATGGTTGGATGCTGGTTCTTCACTTCGGGACCAGTTTCTTTGAGTGCCAAAATTGAGAGGAAGGGATATTGTAATGGTAAGTGTGCCTTAATTAGTTTTTAAAAAAATATATTCAGAAACTAGATATTGCCCAATTTCTCTATTGTGCCATTATAATGGGAAAGCAAGGATGGAAGATTTGGAGGGGGAGATTTGCAAAGAGGAGTGCATAGCTCTTTGTACATGGCACTGATTTTACTCACAGAATCGTGCACTTGGAAGGGATCATCAAGGGCCATATCCCTCTGGAATATACAATTAAAATACTTCCAGAAGATGCACATCCAACCTCTGTTTAAAGATGCTGAAAGAAAGAGTGTCCATCACCCTACGAGGCAATCTGTTCATTGACAAAGAACTCTTACACTGAAGAGGCTCTTCATAATGTTAGGTGAAATCTCTTCTCTTGCAATTTCAATCAGTTGATTCATGTTGGTCTTACTTCTTTTTTTATATTTACTTACATTTTCTGAGCATTGTTGAAGGAAATTATTTATATGATGGGTTGAAGAATAGCAAAGAACCTCTCCTTCCTTTCTGATAATTTAACCCTGCAGATATCGTCCGTCACCCTGTTTTATTCATCCATTCATTGCATTTCATCTTATCTCAGCAGCGACATATACATTTACTATATGCAAAAACATGGTTAGTTGAAAAGAAAACCAAATGAAACTACTGAATTGTTCCAAGAGAAATGTTTTCTGTCCCATAGTGGGTGAACTTTGACATTTACAGCATAGTGTTTATTAGCATACTGATTCCCTCCTTCTTGATGTATTTGATTTTTAGGTGAAGCCATCCCAATTTATGCAGAAATTGAGAATTGCTCCTCTCGTTTAATTGTTCCAAAAGCTGCCATTTTCCAAACACAGACTTACCTTGCTAGTGGAAAAACAAAAACTTTTCGTCAGATGGTTGCTAATGTGCGAGGAAATCATGTTGCATCTGGCAGTACAGATACTTGGAATGGGAAAACTCTGAAAATTCCACCTGTCACCCCTTCTATCCTTGACTGCTGCATCATCAGAGTTGACTATTCCTTAGCTGTGAGTATGGCTTTTCACCATTCAACACATATAGCAACACGTTGTCTGAGAAGTTCTGGCAGCATTCTGGTCATTGTTGAGGTTAGGGCTGTGCCCTCACACTGATGGGCTTTTAAGCAATGCAGACATTGGGAGCTGCCTCTGCAAGTAGATATGGAATGCTCTGTTGTGTAAATGTGTAAAGAGTACAGTTAGTGTACTATCAAAATACTATTAAACTTTTGTACCTAACTCAAAGGAAGTTGTTTAATTTCCTGATGACCAAGTACCTGTCATCAGTAATGGACAAACAAATTGATGCTTAATCCTTCAAGACAGAAGTGCTGCTGGCCAATGGAAAGACAGATCAGGGGATAATAGTTAAGCTTGGAGTGGATGAGGTTATGTTCCCTCTAGACTCTAGATACACAACGTCTTAGACTAGGTGCATTTAGCTTGGAAGCTAAGGTCGCTGATGGTCATGATTGCATTTGCACAGTTAAAGCTGTAAGCTATCTTAAGTCCTAGGGCTGGGTAAAGGACATGGCATAAATAATTATAACAACAATAATAACCCAACTACCACTACTACTGGTGTAAGCAGACATTAAGTCAGCATAATTTCCCAACAGGATTCTGGCCACTTAATGATGCTTCTCTAAATTCTTGATATTGCTTAGTCTTGGTAGTCTTCAGAGCACAAGGCAATGCAACTTTGTTCAGGGGAAAGTGTACCAAGTTATGAGGAAGCTAATAAACCAAGCCCAGATTCTTCTTCATACCTCATAATTATTCATATTCATGGGTCTGTATATTAAATGGTTCTTGACTGGAATGAAAGTGGATGAAGAGTCCAGAGTAGATTGGTGGAACAGTGTAAAATTACTTGCGATTTATCAAGTTTAATTTACCAAAGTTTGAAATTAAAGGTAAAAATGTGAGCGAAAGGAGCATCTCTGAAACAGGCTAATAGGACTCAAACATTTGGAAAAGGAAGTACTCTTATTTTATTTATATTTCACCTTTCTCTTTGCAGTCGATCCAAGGAGGTTTACAACAATGTACAAAGTTCAGATAAAACCTTACACAGAAGCTTAAAAAGAGTGAAACAATTTTATTAAATAGTACATAATTAAGGGAATCTTGGGCACATTTAAAACATAATTAAAAAGATAAAAAGCACTGAAAACATCTTCTTGCTACTTGATGTAGTGGTGACTGTCCTCCTTTTGACAAATTCTCTGAAATTTTATCTCGTCACAGGTCTACATTCACATTCCTGGTGCTAAAAAGCTGATGCTTGAACTGCCTCTGGTCATTGGCACAATTCCATGTACTGCATTTTCCAGCCGAAACTCCAGCCTCGTCAGCCAGTTCAGTGTGGATATGAGCTGGCTGGCGCTGACAATGCCAGAACATCCTGAAGGTACAGTTGTGGGTTTTGTTTTAATTTATTATGCACTTTTTATAGCAGGAACAGGTAGATCGAATTTTGCAAATCTCTAAAGCTCTCATAAAATGAAAGCCATTATAGTGAGTAAATTTTTGGACTTGGAGAGCACTGAGACATTCTTTCAGTAGCCTTAGGCCAAGGATGAGGAACTTGCAGCCCACCAGTCATATGTAGCCCTCAAAGTCTGTTTTGGGGATCTCTAGGGCTCCCCAGCATCACTCCAATTATTTTAGACCCAAAAGCCACATACATCCTTTCAGGAGGGGTTGTTGTTAAATGCCCTCAAGTCTATTCCAGTGCCTGACAACTCCATTAAGAAAAGCTACACTTTGAGATGAGTGCCTCTTACAGGGTGTGTCTTGTATAGTAAAACGTTTATTTCAGGGCATCATTAATCATAATTACAGTGCAAGAACAGATTTATGTGCCAGAAAAAAAATAATGCTAACAAAGTAGTAGCTGAACTGACTTGGCTAATATGTGTGTATGTTGTTTGTCTTCTAGCCCCACCCAATTATGCTGATATAGTATCAGAAGAAGAATTTTCAAGACATGTTACTGCGTATCCACCCGCAGTTGACTGTGATGAGCAGCTGTGTTGTCCTATGTTTGCCTACATACAAGAATTCCGGTTTCAGCCCCCTCCACTCTATTCAGAGGTAAATTAAGGTCCTTCAGTGCAGAAAAGTTCTGTGATCCAAGTTAAGGGATGATAATTTAGAAATGATACGGTGAGGGGACCTCTCCTCTACCTGGTCCCTGAGCAGTTGCTGTTTCAATGCAAGTTTAAAATCTACCCCAAAAAAACATGCATGCTTTTCAGAATCTTAAGCCGTAAATGTATTTGTTTTCTCTACAGATTGATCCACATCCTACTGAGGTAGAAGACAATCAGCCAGTTTCAATCATGTCTTAAGGATTGGTTTGAAGTTACTGCATCTTCATCATATGGAATATCTTGGTTTTGGTTTTCTACACCCTCTGCTTGTAATGCTTTTTAAGAAGCAATGTTCTTACATGCAGCCAGGTATCAAGGCACCTGAGGTCTCAGATACAGATACCTTGTGCCTCTTTGTGGAGCAAGGAGAAGTAAAGGAAAGCCTTGTGATTTTGCTTACACGGAAGAGGCTGTGCAAACAGTTATTGGATGAAGTAGACCCACATATACTTGGAACAGATGGAATATATTTGGGGTAAAAGAAGACATAGAAGTTGCTGCACAGAGTAAACAGGGGGAAAGTCTTGTTGTGGATGTTTCAAAGAAATGAAAACAAGTAGATTCAGAAGAGCTGTATTGAGCAGATTAAACACTTTTATTTGTATGATTCAAATCCTCCCCTGATTACTAAGGGCCTCTTCAACTTGACAGTTTCAGTATCTGCACAAGGATGTCTGAGAGCCTTAGTCTGTTGGGAAAAAATGCCCATCTGACATCCAATCAAATGCTCCCATTAAACTTCACACTGATTTTGAATGGAAGATGTGGAAGATACCGTGTATCATGTGATGAAGAAGCAAGCATTTGTTGTTAGAAGTGGAAAGAATGTCACATTATGTTGGAGCGTCTGTGTACATGGGCTTTTTCTTCTGGTTTTTTGTTTGTTTGTTACTATTTATTTAAAGAGGGTGAATGGAGTAGCTTCTCTATAGCTCTGCTGGCTTTTAGTTTTTGTTTATTCATTTGTTGGTTGCGTCTGCAGCAATGGGGCGTAATGTAAGGCATAGAGGGCAGCCAAACACTCCACCAATGTGTAATTTCAGCAACTTGAGCCACTACCACTAGAATATCTGCAGTCATTACTTATCGACTGAAGGTAACACTGCTTTAACACTGTATTGGAATGTGTGTACAGAACTGTGAAAGAAGTAGTCCTCATTGCCAACATGCAGTTGATATATTTCAAACCCTTAATTTACAAAAGGAAAAGGCCTACTTCTTTTAGATGTGGGAGCCGAGACCAAAAAACGATTCCATAGAATTTGTCTCTTAAATTAATGCAAAATAAACAAAGAACCCTCTGGCACCTTAAAGACAAATTTATCATAGCATGAGGATGATAGTATCATCAGCTATAGTGAAGTATGCTTCACCTGGTGCAGGATCCCATTATCTAAGATAGAACTGGGACTGCAATGTGTATTTGTAGTCCTGCTTCATGCATCTAATGATGTCTGCTATACTTCATGAAAGTTCATGCTGCAATATGTTAATGTTTTGATGCGACACAGCAGTCCCTTTGGGGAACTGAAATGAATATGCTTTGAGTATCCTGGCTCATTTACCAGGGCATTGTTATTTGCTATCCCTCTAGTCTTAAGGATTGACTTAAATTCTGTTATAGTGCAATATAATTTGATTATTCCTCAGGTCATATGGAATGTTGAACTTCGATGTTAAGCTCTCAAACAGATCCTTGTATTCGTGTATACAAGCTCATATCACATGCAATATGATTTGCACTGGGAAGCCTCTGTTGATGGACCATTTAAATATTTAATCTATGCATAAGTCAAAACAATTGGTTGGAAAGCAAAATACTGTTCTTAGGGTATGCATGCATTGGCATGATGCTAGCACTTTCTCTTTCTTCAGGTCACTCCTTTTTTTAAAAAAAGCACTCCTCAAAGCCCTTTTCTCTAAAACCTTTTGGCACAACCCTCTGCTTTTGCCCTGTTGTATAAGTAAGCCTCAGGTCAAGCCACTGAAAGAATACATATAATCTTCTGTATATTCCTGCCTCCTCCTACTCTGTTGTGCCTCCTGTATCAAATTATAGACTGTAAGTCCTTTGGTCAGGGACATCTTTTATATGGCAAGGCGTCACACACATTGCTAGCATATATGAATAGTGGGTTAATTATGTATATAGGCAAATGTTAGGCAAACTGATTGCTCAGATTTGGGGAAAGCTGTCTTCTGTCAGCGGAGTCTTTCTGTCTGTCACAGACAGATACTGGCTTCAGTCCAATCAATAGTACTTTTTAATTTCAGCAGGTTCTTGAGGCTCTGAAGATGGCTTGCAGTTTTTAAGTCCTTACATTGAAAACAGGGCTGTGTACTCAGGGATAGGCCTTGTTGCTTTTAGTGAGACTCACAGTTAAGTAGGTATGGGATTGCAGCCTTGATTATTGTTCTTCCCAGCGAGAAGGCCCTTTGGCTAGTGATGGCATTGCTAGCTTTCTACTTAGAAGGGATAAAGTACAAAATTGTGATGCTTGTGTTCAGAAATGTGAGTGAACTGATAACAAGTGTGATCTCTTATGCAGGACAGCCATATATTCCGTGGAGCTCTGGAAAACATGGAGAAAAAGTAGGTTAGAAGTATTTATTTGTAAGGGCATGTGTCTGCAAAATGATCCTTCCCATGGACAGGGTAGAAGTCTCATCTGTACAGGGCAGATGCTCATTTGCCTTTCATAAGCAAAGAAATTCTGATCTCTCGGTAGAGCTGGATCTTAGCCAAAATCATAGCTGCAAGCTGGATTTCTACCAACACTTTGTGTAATGTCTATCCAAGACCATGTCTGTGTTGCATGTTACTCCATCCCATGAACATGGAAATGGAAGAATGTTATGGAGGGAAGGACTCCTAAATAAACAGTGATGTCTACTTGAGAAATTAATTGGCACTAAAATGGAGGTGGGCCTTTCTCATTTTTAAGACCAAGTGCAGTGTTTCACATGGAACATCTAGGATGTTTAGATGTCAGACATGGCATGTGACCTCTTTTTGTGAAAGGATCACAAAATGCTTATCTCCAGAGATGTGTAATCTTTTTGAAAGGTACGCAAGCACTTCCACCTCTTGCAAGAAGCTCTCTAAGTGAGATCTGGGATATCTAGTGTCAGGAGTAGAGACCAAGTTTAGTCGTGGTTGAAACAGTGTCTGGATGCAGCATTTTCACCTTCATAGAAGTAGCTGATATTATGGGAGGAGGCAAAGAATACATTTAAGATGACTCCCTTCAATGTAGCTGCTCATAATCAAACTTGCTTCTGTCTGGATTGTGTTTGTGGACATGCTAGTATGCCAGAATGTTGTAAATTTGCTTCTAGGTAAGCTTAGTTGTTAATAAGAGACTTGGAAATACAGTATCTGAATTGTCTTGCTTGTCTAAATGGGGAAAGAAAGTGCACTTAAACTACTGGCATATGCCCCATTTGCTTTTTTAAAGGGGTCTCTGGAAGAGAAAACAATTCAACCAAAATCACATTGCAGCTTATTCTGAGAAATACTGTTGTCTTAAAACCAAATCCTTAGTGGTATCACCAATGCCTTTAAAAGAAGAAGAAAGAAATGGGAGGCCTATAAAATGTAATAATATTGCAAGAGTAGCGTTGGAAGGGGAAAACACTCTCTTTATTGGCTCCTTTTAATTACTTGAATAGCAATAACGTGGCTGTATAATATGCATGTCTTAGAGTACTAAAACCATGATAACGTTAGGTGCTTACAATGACAGACTTTAATACCAATAAGAGCTGGCTGTTGGTATCATTGTGGTCATGCAACAGAAGAATATGTATCAGTGCAAATAATCAAGATGCTGTTCTTCTGTTTTTAATCTTGGGATCACTTTCTGGGTTACTTGCAAATAAACCGTGGCCTTAGATTGTTCATGAAAAGAATTCCTCAGAAGCATGCTCTCTTTCTAAGGGACTGGTTTGAAACTGAAAAGGCAAAGTCCTGCCTCTTAACATTTAAGAGATTTTTTTTTTCTCCTAATGATAGATATATATCTATTGCACAAGTTTGGATTTAATAATGCAGGGGATTGTGTTTTCTCAGCTACTGTAAAACAGTTTAAAAACCAAGCAAATATGGGAAATGATTGTATTTTGTATTAATGTATGAACCCCGTGGGTTCTGGGTGTGTGTGTTTTTTTTAATAAAAACAAATAACAAGTGCTTACCGAGTTAATTCAGTCATTTGATCATCATTCTTTATTGGCTTTCTTTCTATTTTGGTTGTGTAGCTATAATTTTAAAATATATATATATATATTTGTAGTGAAGTGAACCTTAGTCCTTGGGAGCGTCTGCGATGCTAGAGGGGTTCCTGGTTTTGGTGAAGCAGACTTAGAAAATCGCCCTCAAAGAGACTTCCCAAAGAGTCTTACTTGGCCTCATTGGGTCACCTGAGACAGACTTTAATTAAGCTTACTGACTTTTCCATTTCTATTTTGCCTTCTGTATTTTATGCTGCTTATAATATTTTGCTGTTGTAACTTATTTTCCATCTGTTTGGTTGAGTATTTTTTAATGTAATAAACCACTTTCATAACTTGATGGACGAGCAGAAGGATAAAATTGTAAAGAAAGTGGGCATGAAGGTCTTCCCACCCTCATCAACAGAATAGAAATTGTACCACACAAGAGCTAAATTCTATGCACTGCAGTGTGGCTTGGGCAAGAAAAGGACCAAATAGGTGCTGCCCAGTGGTCTGCATTGCACCAAGATGTGTATTTTTAGGATTGGACTGTAATCAAAATGCATTAAATGGTTGGCTCGATAGAAAGGGAACTACTGTAAAATATCAATTTCTCCCTCTAGAATTCTTTGTTAACTTGCTTGTCATTTGCCTCATTCAGACTATAATTGTGATGATGCTATCCTGGATCTCTAGGACAATTGGGTGCTTCTGCCAGAGTTTACTACTTCCACTGGAACCAGCATAAACCACCACCACCACATACATTTCTACCCATCTTCTGTAAAAACCTGATCCCAGCACATTAGAAAAGGACCCAGGAGCAGATTTTTAGGGTGCATAAGGAGCTGGGGAAGGGAGAACAGGACAAGTGCTAGTCCTTGATAGCTTAAGATAATATTTTGATCGGTAGTCAAAAGTTGGCTTTTCCATGCAAGAAAACGAGCCAAGACTGTGCCATATACAGTGCTTAGAGAAACTGGTTGCTTTCCATTCTGGTGGGCGAGGAAACAGATGGGCAAGTATCCACTTTTGCATCTTGAGGATCTCAGTCCCTTTACTACATCATAACCTGCTCCATATTGCATGAGTTGGAGAGAAGCATCTTTGAACAGTGCAAGCATAAGTATGCAAATATATATAACTATTCTGTATTTACTTCCCATGGTTCAGTGAGCCTCAGTAAGGAATATGTCCTGATTTTATTTATTTTATATGTAGTGCTATGAGGCCAATATAACAGTAGCGCGAAATCCATAAGTCAATAGTGGCTGTGGGATGTTGACAAAGTACAACCACAGTTAAAAGTTACCCAAGCGGACCTTGTATAGTGCAGTTGAATGGTCAGACCATTTGGGGAATGGGCACAGCTCAGTGGCAGACTGTATTCTTTGCTTATAAAAGTGTTCCCCTTTCAGTCCCTGGCATTTCCTAGTCAGGCTGGGAATAATGTCCAAGATGTCTTGAAAGTTACTGAGCATCCTTCACCACAGTTGCTTTCTCCAGACGTTTCAAATTTAAATTTCCATGATGGATGGTTCAGTTTGGGGAAAATGGGAGTTGTATTCACCGAGGCTGGAGTGGATAATACCAAGATGAGATAAAAACATTGGTCTTGGTGGTAGCATAACCTCTGGTATTCAGGACATCAGAACCCTATCCCACATCGTAAATTGATTTAGAGTTGTTTTCCTGAACTTACCCTCTAAAGCTGTTCCAAGAATGTCTTGATGCACTTTTAAAAATGAACTGAGGTGGGCAAAAATGCAGACATCTATTTACCTAAACTATTTAAACTGCCGTTTAATTGTACTTTTGGCAAAATGCTAATACCGCTGTGTTGTCCTAGAATGGCTTAATAGAAGAATAAAAGATGGCATGAATTGAGCACAGCCATCCAAACACTGGCTTGGGAATATTTTACCAGTGGAAAACCCTGTTACATTAGACAGTGATTTAAAAATAAACATTGGCCAATGAAGGCAGAAAAGAAATTTCCATTTATACTCGATAGACTATTGGGCCAATAGGTTTAATGCAGGGGAATGGTAAATACAGTCCTCTATTTTAAGTTCTCCCAAAGGTCCCTAAAAGTGCCTGAATACCTTAAAGGCAGCAGATCCAGTCTGGTCTTGGAAAGGATTAACCTGCTTAGGGAAACCGCCAAGGAATAGCCGGCGTTGAAGGCTATATTCCAGAAGAAGGAACTAGCAAACCCACCTCTTGAGTCTTCCTGGTCTAAGAAAACCCTATGAAATTTATGAGGTTGCCATAATTAAACAGGTGATATGAAGGAACATAAAACACATAAAGGATCCTATGCCCCAATGGGATGTTTTAGGCCAAACCCCAATAGGTTTGTCTCAGGGTCACCATAAGTCAGGAAAGACTTGAAGGCACACAACAACAAAAGAAGTATCAGGATGATAACAGCCAGCAGGGATTCCTGGTTACATTTGAGGCTGGTTCTGGCAGTCGCAGAGATAGAGGGTTAATATTTAAATCAATTAAGTTATCAATTAATTTGGAAAGTTTTTTTTTCATGGAATGGGGAGACTTAATTACATTTAATGTTTAACTTAATGGATTGACTTAAATTCTCATTTCAGCATTTAGTTAATTCCAGAATTAAGTTACTGATTGATTAAATAAGATACAAATCCTAGGCTTCCCAGCCAGTTCTCTGCCTAAAGCTTCTTGCTTCTCCTGGAGCTTTGCCAAACTGCGACCTGCTTTTTTACTTAGTCTCTCACAGTTGGGAAATTATAGTGTTTAGGTCACACAATCCAACCTGTTTGGTTTAGCTGGGTCACAATTGCTGGCATCACAAGCACCTTGGATCGCATTTGATTTGGAGGAAAAAGGCACGTCTAGTCAAAAATAGAGAGGAGCAGGGTCAAGTCTTCCCAGGTACAAGCCAAGTATTTCAGCCTCTTGTAGCTTGTGCTTTTCCTGTGCAAAGGGAAGATGCAAGACTTGAGTGTTTCCTTCTCTGTGTTGTTTTGCTTCCTGCACTGCAGAGATTATATACAAACATATTTTGGGTATGTGCTGAAGGGTGATTTATGGCACTTGTCAGTTCTTGAAACGATCCATAAAGCATTTCTTTTCCCCTTTTTTAGTTATTGAAAAATAAAACAATTGACTAAATATGCTGCCGGTATAATTGATTTTTCCATATTTCAGCCATTCTTCCTGCGGATGTTCTGCCCCAGATTGAATTTGCCTCCTCTTAAAACAAATTAAAACAGAACATGGTGCACATCCCAATCCGGTCCGTCTCAGGTTAATTAAATACATATAACAAAATGTTAGACAATATTGGCCACATTTGTCTCTCCAAAGAATACCCCATCTTTTGACATTGTCCTTGCATGCAACATTTTTCTGTTTCAGGATTTTTCCTGATGCAAGTATTGCTGTTCTTGAAGGTTTTAAGTGTGTTGGGTTTTCTGTGGTATTCATTTACAAGAAAACAGAAAGCCCTGTTTGTTTTACATTAGCTTGAGCTTATCTTTTTTTCCTTTCGGATCCTCGCCTGTCTCTTTGCTCTCTTTGTTCATTGTCCCTTAGGATTTAACAGAATAAGGGAGGAGATCCACAGACTTCCAGCAACAACTCATAACCTTCTTAGAAAGCTATGTTTCTTGTAAGGTTGGTCATATACATGGAGAAGAAATGTGCAGGGTAGAATAAGTAGGCATCTAAGAAGGTGTCTTATGCCATTGTTGTCTCAACCCATGGCTCTCAGGCTTTGTCTTTCCAGATGTTTTGGACTTCAGCTCCCCAAAACCAGAAGCCAGCATGGCCAGTGGTAAGGGATTCTGGGAGACTAGGTCCAAAACATTGGGATGGAGGGCTAAAGGTTGAGAATTACTGCTTGGTGGCATCTTTCTAGGACTTTTTCCAGGCTTACTTGGAAATAATGGGAACCGAGCCCCAGAACTTCTGTTTATCAAAGGTAGGTACTCTATCGCTGATGGATGGCTCTTCCAGTACTTGGGAAATTAGTTATAGAACAGATCATGGAAGTGAGTATATAATCATTTTATGAGTGCATTGGAGCTCTAAGATCTTCAGGAGGGCCCTGAAGATATAGGATGGGGGATTCCTGGCTTCTGGTGTCCGAATCCAAAACTAGGACAGCACATAAATACATATTTTATTTTTAAATTCTAAGCTTCATCCACATCTTTAGGTCAAACACACCTCTGAGGTTTGGGTTTCTTCAAGCACTGGGCAGTTGAATTCCATGTTGCCCAGCAGAGTTGAACCACTAAGAATGTGAAACAGAGCAGGAAAGATGTGGCCGTACATCATCTCTCCTTTCAAAAATACATTCCTCTGCCTGCTCCAAAAAGGCTGCATTTTGCAACCCAATCCACCTGGACATCAGAGACCTGCCACTAACTACACCTCACCTAAGTTGTCTTGCATCCTCTTACTCAGTACTGCAAGAGGTCTGAATTAATAGCACAACATTTGTACTCATCATCAGTTCTAACTCATGAAAGCAATGCCATTTTTAACATTTATTTACTATTTGCTACTGTTAAGTTTTCCCGTTTAGTGTTTTCCCATTTAGAGGAGAAATGCAAAACCCCTAATTGCAACGTATGGAATGTTAAACATATTTAATTTTCAGTTGTCATTTTCAAATGTGCTTGTTTGTGTCTCAATAGTGTGGCTGCGTGAATCGCAAGGTGGTGGAGTTGTGGAGACGTTCCTTGGGGAATCAATTAGGTTTCCATTGCAGATGGTGGCAGGTGTTTGCTGCTAATTCTCGACAAGAAAGTTCTGGTCACTCTGAACCAATCCAAACAAATCCTCCTCGTCCCCTCAATATTTTTCTTCTTCCCATTTTTCAGGCTGTGAGAAGCTGTCAGGGTTGTTTCCTTGTGTCGCAGCTGGGTAATATGGGTGCCAAATTGTCCCGTGGAGGGAAAAAGCCAAAAAGAAGAGGACGCTATGCCAGCCTTTTCAGGCCAGCTGGGTGAGCTTACCAGCCAGTATTCAACCAGCATCTCTAAGTTTGTATAATGTCAGATTCCACTCTATAGAAATGAGGCTACCTCAGTCTACTTCCTCGGGTGCATTTATGTAACGTAATGCAATGTCCAAATGTATGTAGAGAGATTTTGTGACACCTTTGAGACTAACTGAAAGAAAAAAGTTGGCAACAGGAGCTTTCCTAGACTTCCTCAGATGCTTTTGAGGAAGTAGACTCAAGTCTACGAAAGCTCATGCTGCCAATTTCTTTCCTTCACTTAGTCTCAAATGTGCTACAAGATTTCTTTAAGTACTGATTCTGCAGACTAACACAGCTATATCTTTGAATTATGCCAAAAAGAGACCTTTCCATGATGCAACATTTAATTCATAATTACGTTTATACTATATCTCCCTTTCTTCCAAGGAGCACAAAGGGGCACATGCTGAAGTCCTCCAACCCTATGATCAATCCTCACAACCCTGTGATGGAAATTATGCTGAGGGTTTATAACTGGCCCCAAAAAAAGGAAGATAGGAGGTGGAGGAGAACAAAATCTAGCAACACCTTTACGACTGAGTTATATTTTCGCATGTGCTTTCATGGCAATTAATCCTCCACTGCTTTGCTTTGCAAAGACAGAGTGATATTAAAGCTGCAGGTCATTTAAAGCATATCTTAATAACCTGGCTTCTCTCATTTTGGATTTCCTTTCCCTCCAGTTTACTGAAACCGCCTTTTACTATTTGCAACGTCGATGTGTGTTCAGAGGTACTGCTCTGGCAAGCATTGCTGAAGTAAAACACAAGAGTGTTTGTTTCTTTTAAAGTCAGAACATTATAGATGGCAATAAAATTGCTCGGTTCAACACAAAAGGAAATAAAGCTTAATCGGCATTGGAAGAGCTACAGGCTGCTATAAACACATACACTGCTCCGCATTCCTCAAACCAGCACAGAAATAATATAGCTCCTTTTCCTCATCTTGCTGTGTCTCGGGACTAAAAACAAATGTACTGAAGTTAAAATAAGATAGATGCTAAATATCAAAGAGGCCAGGGAGAAAAGCACATCTATAGATACCCTTTGGTGGGATTTTACGTTCGGCTCTGTGCATCTTAAAGATGGACAGCCATATTCAAAGGCACAATTAGGTTTGACAAATACTGCCCAGAAAGTCCCATTATGCCCATAATGTGGATTCCAGAACATAAGAAAATGATAGGCATTAAACTCAAGGAGAGAGCATAAAGCAACCCAGTATGGTCTTAAGCTTGCCTAGGAGGTGTGATGAAGCATCGTTGTCTAATGTACAATCATGATCACCGCTGAGAACATGAGGGAGAATGAGTATTGGCTGCACAGTACTACACACTCACTGCCATAAGCGCACAATGCCCATGAATCTTGTAAAAACCGCCGTCTTTGCGGCATGCCATGTGCAACCGCAATTTAGACTTGCATTTTTAAATCAGGTAGCAAAAGGATCCGTAGTAAATCCAACCAGTGTCTGTGTGTGTGCTTGCGTTTAGATAAATCAGATGTGAGTAACAGCATTGGGGCCTATTCTCTGGCCCCAAAAGACCACACATAGATACACACCACACACAAAAATGCCTTTTCGGAGTCCCTCTGAAAATAGGATCGTGTCACTTCTGGTCATTGTTTTGAGAAGGACTCTGAGGAAAACAGAGGTACTTGGGTTTGGGGTATTTGGTGCTTTTTCATGCACCATTGAGTCTTTCTGCATGGCTTTCAGGCAAAAATTGCCTGAAAATGTATTAATTTGGCTGAGATCAAAGGAGCTTTGATGGATTTGTGGGAGAATCAGGAGCTGTAAAAGGTTCTGCACCGCAAAGAGACTCCAGAGTAAGTTCAGGTCCTTGGATAGCTTCCATAAAGACAGTGTGGAAGAAAAGAGAAGTTTTGGGCTGCAGTTGTTGTCCAAAGCAAATATTAATGGGGTCGAAGTGGACATTGAAATGCAGGGACTGGTGAGTGAGCATGTCTTGGACAACCAAGATGGTCAAGTGTCTGCAGCTGAAGGAGATGGATAGGATTAGCCTAGAGAAGAGAAGGCTATGGCTGCTGCCAAACTTTGGCATCCCTTTAACTGCCATGGCTCAATCCTAGAGAATCCTGGGATCTGAAGTTTGTTGTGTTAGACTAGTTAGAAGAGCTGTCTGACAGCTAAATATCTCACAAAACTACAAATGCCAGAATTCCATAGCATTGAACCATGACAGTTAAACTACATTAATGCTCCAGTGTAGATGCAGCCTGAGAAGTCATGTAATAGCCATCCTCAAATATTTGATGGCCCGCCAGATGGAAGATGGTGCAAATCTGTTTTTGGCTACTCCAGACAATAGGATTCAGATCCAAAATGCAAGAAAGGATCGTCCAGGTAAGCATTAGGAAGGACTTCATAAAGTTAAAGCTGCTTGAGAAGGGAATGGTCTATCTTGGAAGGTGATGGACCCACCTTGCTTCATTGCAGCTTTTCCAACAGAGGTTACCTGGCTAAGCATTTAACTGCTCCTCAGGATTTCACGTATCACTGGGGCTTTTGGAATCTGTTCCAACTGTACAATCCTGATATTTTTAGTTTGTGGTCCATTATTATTGCACCTTCATGCAATACATATCGCACATATTTCACATGAACCGACGGCAACTACAACTTCTTGACCAAATGCAGGACTATGACTAACAATGTTGATTTTAGTTTTTTGTGGGATTTTCAGGCTAAGTGGTCTTGTTCTGGAAGAGTTTATTCTTGATGTTTCACCAGCATCTGTGGCTGTGGTCTTCAGAGAATGCCAAGTATTATCATTTTCCTTCCTTCCTTCCTTCCTTCCTTCCTTCCTTCCTTCCTCTTGTATCATTTCTAACACCTCTGCCTGATGAAGAAGCCAGTGGAGCTTTGAAAGCTTGCAACACAAATAATGTGCATTTTGGTGGTTCCAATAAAGGTATCAGTGTTTTGTGGATTTTGGATGATACTGTACTTTTCTATATGGCCAACATAGTTACTCCTGGATACATGTATTAGCCAGAACTCAAAATCCTAGGATAGCCCCTTGCTTGCAGGTCTCAGTAAATCTAAGCTGATGGTTTGAAGGGAGGACTGATGGTGTTGTATAGTGAGAGCCATCCAGTAAGAATTAAACACAGGCCATCAGAAACAAATATGTATTTCTTTCTATTGCCACCTAGTGGATAATAGAAATGCTTTCCTGGAGCAAAGAGAGAAACCTCTCCATAGGAGAATGGGAGAATTGTTACATAACAAACACACTTGCTCCCCTAATCTCCTATCCCAGTGATTCAGGTTGCTTTCATTTAGCCGTTCGATCAGTCGCTCCCACCTCCAGACATACGTTGGTTTGATCCCTTGGAGTTCTTTACAGTGAGAAGGCGGAAGACGGGTAAAATAACTTCCCCTCTTCATAAAGTCATTTATTTTGCCATGAGATTTACAGCAATGTTGCATGCAAGGGGAAATCTGCCATAAAATAGGCATGGACCAGATTATAAAATGGCCATAAAATGAGCCATAATGCACAGCTGGGTACTTATATCTACCACCTGTTCACAACATGTTTTTTCCTCCTTAAAAATCTTCAAGGTTTATTCCATATGAAATACGAAATATATTCCATATTCCATATTCCATATAGATTTAAAGGGTTCCTTGACATCTTGTAGCTACCTCTACGCTACACTCTGGCCATACACACATATGTAAAAACCCATATGGATTTATGATATAGGCATATATATTTTCAAGCAGGGATAGGATAGGCATTTCTTAGTCATGCCCTTAGTCATTTCCTGAATGGATCTGTGCTTTGCTGCACACACCGTTACATTAGCAAAACAAATTATTTGCATTGAAAGACCCTCCTGATTTGGACACCATTGAAATGTTTGAGGAGTATCTCAGGTGCAAGTCAGTAGCACAGAAAGGTATACTTTATAAAAAGGATCAGGAATTTCTTTTTGCCCAGAAAACAAATTCAGTTTCAGATTTCTTAGGAGGTGGCACATTCTAGTGAAGGGTGGTGCCAATGGCAAAAGGAATGGGACAAAAAAAAACCCCACTGTATTTTAAATGAAAGCTTTTACTTTCCAGTAAGTAAGTGTGAAGAAAGATTGGGTTACTCACCTCCATGGTCTGAGTTGGTTGTTGTCACAAATCAGGTCTGAACTCACCCTAGACGCCAAGATGACTAAACTGAGGTTGTCGTACTTTGGCCATATCACGAGAAGACATTAGAAAAGGTGATAATGGTTGGTAAGGTAGAAGGACATAGGAAAAAAAGGCCACATTCGAGATGGAAAGACTCCATCAAGGGAGTCACAACAACCATGAGTCTGCAAGACCTGAGGAAGATACTTGATGTCCTCTTCTGAATGCAGGAGAAAGGTGGGATATAAATCTTGGAAATAATAATAATAATAATAATAATAATAGAATTCAAAGATATAGCCGTATTAGTCTGTACAATCAGTACATGGAGAGATCTTGTAGCACCTAACTGAAAGAAACTGGCAGCATGAGCTTTCATAGACTTCAGTCTACTTCCTCAGATGCATTTAATAATAATATGTATTATTATTATTATTATTATTATTATTATTATTATTATTATTATTATTATTATTAGGGTAACTTGGTGGCCTTTCATTTATGGGGTCCCCATAAGTCAAAGTTGTGTTGATGGTAGCTAACCACAACGAACACCCACACAATGGGAGAAAGTGAAAGAAGGAGAAAGAAACTGGGACATTTGCAAAGCCAGTGAAAATGTGGAAGGATTCATTGGGACCGCCATGCAAAACTGGAACAGTTAGAAGGTATGGAGAGCCAGCGATGAGGACAACATTTCCAAGGATGAGGAATGTTGTTCCAACAGCATCTGGTGGGCTCTCTGAACTATCTCTTCCCATAGTCTTCACATGGTCAGAGGATTTCACTCTGCTGATGAACCCAGCCCAGCTAAGGCCATGGCTACAAAGGTCTTTGCTGAGAGGCATATCTTTTGGTTAATTGAATCAAGCTAGAAAGTCTCCCTTGCCCACCAGGCTTTTGCTCTTGACTCCTCGCCCACCCTCCCCGCCACTTCCAACGCTGCGCCACTTTTTCTCCCCAACTTCCAACTTTCATAAGCTAATCAGGCATTTTTACTGGGTGAAACGTCTCTATTAAGTCTCTCATTTCTCAGTCGCATGATACAAAAAACAGGGTGATAATTGAGGCTGCATAATTGATGCGCGCAATGACAGAATATAGAAAAGGGCCCCATTAGCCAGGTCACATCATTAGCATACATTACATTCAACAAGATTGCTCTCTTCACCTCCGATTTATTAATGGGTTAATCCAGCCCCATCAGCCTGTGTACATCATTGTTCGGCTCCTTTCCTCTTAAGATATGGAAGCCTGGTTTTTCTTTTACTGCCTGGGAAGCATTGCTGCCATAGACCATCATATCCTTCAGTTTTGAGCAAGGCCATGGCTGTGCTGGTTAGCTTTGCAAAACCTTTAACGCCTGCCACTTGCCATGGGGCATCAGGTGGATGGAGGACAGGTAGTTTTGTTGGGCACCTCACTCAATGGACAAAGCTATACTCTCCAACTATCCTTCAGAGAATGCACTCTCTGAAGATGCCAGCCACAGTTTATTGGGAATAAACTCTTCTAGAACATGGCCACATAGCCCGAAAAACCCACAAAAAACTATGGATGCCGGCCATGAAAGCCTTCAATTTCACATCTCCATTAATTCTCTGCCATCCCACTTTCTCATCTGCTTTTAAAATGTCCCAGTTTCTCTCTCTTCCTCCCACTTTCCCTGTGTGCCTTCAGCTTACTTCAGTTGCTGCAAAGTGAGTTCAAAAATACAAAAGTAATTTACACCCAACTAACTCAACAGAGAGGAGAAGGAGCAGGTGGGATCAGGCCTTCAAGCAAAAGCAAATTGGTGTGTTCTTCCTCCTTTATACGTTTTGTCATCTTGACCACATGCTTGGCTACATCTGTCCCAGGTTTCATCTGTGAAATGTTGGAGGGTATGTATGGCATTGCCCATTGTTGAAGTGCCTGAGAACATATGCCCCTTCCTCAACCGCTTGCCAACTACTGCATACGGTTGCCAAAAGTCCATTTGGGTTGTTGCTTCCTCACCCGTCATATGGACAGAAATTCAAAGGAAGGTCTCTCCTCTCTATGGATATGTAATAGGAAAAGAGTTTATTTCTCTGTTTGTTTTATACCCCATATTTCCAGTATGAGGCCAACCAGATTCAAATGCCAATGTTTTAAAAATACAATTAAAGCATAGGTTAAAAAATAAAATTAAAAACACGTGACCAAACAGCACCCAACCACTCCAAGTAATGCTGAAGTTGAAACAAGAGAAAGAGGGCTGGATACAGGACTGACTTAATTGTATTAATTATGATGCATTCCTTTTTTTTTCCCTGACGAATGCTGCATTTTACAAGCCAAGGAATTGTCTCACTGAATTTTAATCGGAGATCTGCGCAGGCAACTGAAATGTGATTAGTCTCTCTATCTGACACTGTGCTTACTGCTTAAGAGACATCTGCTGTTGCATAAAATCAAATCTTCCCCTTCTCTCCCCCCGCCCTTCCCACCCTTTTAAATGTCTCCCATTGTTATCAAGCGATAATCTGTCTTTTAATGGTAGGAAAACAGCTCCCTGAGCTCCCCGGGGTGGAATCGCGGGGCTTCCCGCAGTTCCAACTGCCCTGTTGACACACTCCTCCATCTTGGGTCGCAGCCCTTGGAGAGATAGTCGGGCCGCATGCTGGAAGGGGCAGAGTTCAACTGTGCCTGCTGATTTGCATGCAAAGTGCTCTTCCTCTCTGATTGGGACCAGCTGCCAACATGGCACATTTGGAAGCTTAGGTTGTCCTCTTTCAGCCTTGCCGTTATGGGATAACTTGCGTTTGACAGCCTTGGTGGGAACTTGGAAGTGTTTTTCATGGCGGAGGGAGAGTGTGGTGGGGTGAACTCAAGACAGACAGGGCATGATGAATATTGAAATGGGTTTATCAAAATCAAGTGCGCACTAGAAGACGTAAAGAAAGCAACTTACTGTCTATGCTCATGCATAAGTCTAGAAATTTATAATGTGTAAGTGTAGAAATTAGGGAGCCCTGGGGACACAGTGGTTAAATGCTGGAACTGCAGCTGCAAGGTTGTGAGTTCGATCCCAGGGCTCCAAGGTTGACTCAGCCTTCCATCTGTTTGTAGTTCAGTAAAATGAGTACCCAGCTTGTTGGATGCAATTGGCTTACACATTGTAAACCAGGAGGTTGTCGCTCAGCCTTTTAAAATGGCTCCAGCCTCCCAGACTTGAGCTAGGATGCAGGATGGAGGTGGGGATTATCAGACACTAAATCACCACTGAGCTGCCGGCTGTCATCAGTCTGGGTCCCAGCCGAATCCCAGCCGCACTCCACCAGCACTTTTTAGAAGCAACCCTAAAATGACACTATCACAAGGTTTTCCTGGCAAGATTTGTTCAGAGGAGGTTTGCCATTGCCTTTCCCTGTGGCTGAAGGAGTGTGACTTGCCCAGGGTCACCTAGTGGCTTTCATAACTAAGCTGCGAATCGAACCCTTGTCTCCAGAGTTGTGGTTCAGCATTCAAACCACTGTGCCATGTTGGCTCCCTGAGACTATCATACCCCCAAACATTTCACAGATGCAAATCAGGATGCATGGTCAAGGAACATCAGAATGTGATCAAGGTGGCAACAGTTATTCATGAGGAAGAACACACAATCTAGAAGAGGAACATGTCTTGTTTTACAAGAGATTGTCGCAATCCCAGAAGCTTTCACAAGAAAACATGATTCTCATTAAAAAATAAAGCATGCCTCTCCAAGCACCTTGTATATGAAAAAACGATCAGCATGTTTTCTACCACAGCAGCAACTACAATAATCCCACTTTTTTTATGAAGCATGCAGGTCATCACACTTCCTGGAGACATTCCTATGGAAAACACACATCACAGGTACAACCATGGACTCAATGCAAACTTGAAAGTAACCTCTGCAATCTTGACCTGAATGATGACTTTCTGCATTGGACAAAAATGCCCAACCATTTCTGTTGGTGAACTTGTGCATATCTAAGACACCAACAGGATTCCAGTCAATGCCTGAGATCCTACATCACTTCAGCGTAGTATAAATATCTGCTGGTGGAGTTACATTATGCAGTGCCTATACTGAGTACCAACATAGCGCAAAGTGCATGGATCAGTGGTCAATGCACATGGCTGGACAATCCATTGTGCAATCACAAAACATAACTTGCATAGAAGTAATGTTCATCCACATACTACCCTGTGTACTTTAACACACTAGCGCATGCCGCGCAGGCCGCTCTGTTGACATCACCATCAGCCGGATATGACCATTGTGCGTTGTCCCCAAAACAATCACTCTGTATGCATATTGCAACTTATACTTGGATATGTCACGAAGAGGATGCTGTCTGCCTTCCGAAGAATGGAAAGAAGATTATTAATAAACATGAATAATTAAATAAGGCCATCTTAAGCCAGCAGTGGACAATTATTTTCCAGGCACACACACACAAAAGCATGACTTCAAATCAAAACAGAGAAGCCTTTCCCCTGCTCACTAAGGACTGGCTGTTTTTAAGGCCTGGGGGGCAAATCCAGGAGAAAACCATTGCAAATGTTCTGTCCCTCGCTTGCTTGCATTTTTCTGGGAATAGGTCTCTCACTGTGATATTCTCTTCTCGCTCTTCCCCGAAGACTAGATGGAGGGCTGCTCATGAAGCTAATTAATATGCATAAAGTACCGCATAATTAGTTGCTACAGGTAACTCTTCTCTCGCTGTGCAAATGGAGCTCATGTGGAAAGATGAGCAGCCCAGTGCGCAAGCTGAAATGAGACCGGCTTCTTTTTTTCCTTCCCTTTTTTTGTATGTCTGCAGTGTCTCTCTCTCTCTTTTTTTAAAGTCCCCCATTTGATAAAAGAAAAGGGGATAGATCTGAATAATATGCAAATGAGCTGGATGTTATTAACAGGGTGTCAAGGTTTGACAGTCCACGTTATTGTGGAAATAAATGAGTTTTGACACAAATAAGTTAGAAATGCATTGATTTTTTTCCCCCTTTTGAGCAAATGTTGTAATGAGATGTTGCGGATTGTTCCTCCAATTCGCAAAGGTTTTGATGAGTATTAGGAGAAAACATAACAGCTGATCAATTATTAATGGATTCATTAATGCGCTCCAAGGTGTAACAATAATTATTTTCTCTCTCAATAGGGCTCCCCCGATGCAACACTCGCCCATTACACACCGCCAATGCCCACAGTCCCCCTTTGCATATTTCATCCGCCAAAGTGAGAAGGCGCAACGCAGCGACAAAATAATGGTCAAATCATAAGCACCAGGGAAGAGCAGTGGAAAAAACAAAAACAAAAAAGGAGGGGGGAAAAGGAAGCAGGACAGTATCTAACAAGCACTGACAAATATTATCTGAATGCTCCTTATCGTCTGTCCTTTTTCATTTCAGCTCCCAGGTGACTGAAAAGCCAGTAGCCTCTGTGCGTTTCTCTGTGTGCATGTGTGTGTCTTCTCCGCGCCGTCTTTGCATCCTGGGACTGATGAACAGGTCAGTGCTTCTTAATGCTGGCCAGTGAGCTTCACTGAAATTTCCATTGCACTGGCATGTTGCTCCAGAGACATAGGAGGATGTGTCCAGCAAAGCCCTCATTGCCTACAGACAAACATCTGCTGGAGGAACATGCTGGCCAAGCTCACCAACTGGGGAATCGGTGGTTGATCCACTCTTTCGCGGTTGCCAGATGTCCTTGTTTTCCATCTTGGCCTGATTGTTGGAAGGATCTCCATGGAATCCCTCTAGAAGGTTCAGCAACCTCATCTGAATGGTTCTCCCCAAGAAGTGCACATTTCAGTGGATGTTCCAAAGGCCCATTGGCCTCTTTCTCTCTCCAAGCCTTTAATCTCCCTTCTGATGGCTTTTTTGTCATTAAACCAGACTTGGATTAGATCACCCTTGAAAGCGAAGACATCTTCAAAAGACGGCCCGTCTTCTGTGACTGCCTTCCAAATACGTTCTGTCACTTACAGTGTAAGACACATGGTTACCCTACCAGCCTGATGCCTCCAGCAGGCCCAAAACTTCAAAAATTACTTTTAAAATGTCATTTGTTGGCATTTTACTACAAAATCTCTCCAGGTAGTTGCCTTGCAGTGAACATACCATGTGGAAGACGTTCTTTTTCTACTGCTCCAGATGGTCGGATCTGAACCAGTGGATTCAGATTGCAAAACGATTCAAATTGCAAAAGATCAGAAAGAATTTCCTGATGGGAAGAACTGTTTTGCAGAGGAGTAAATTACCTCAAAAGGTAGTGGACTGTTGATGGTTTCAAAACAGAGGTTAGATGGCTGCTTCCCCCCCCCCCCCCCAAAGTGTGGTCAAAACAGAAAACATCATTGGAGATGCTACAGCGGATTGGCTTTGCCTGCGCCTACTGGGTAATGCAAGATTTCACCCCTCCTTTCCTTTCCCTACTGCTGAACTGACTGCAAACTACATTTACGCTTTGAACTCAATTTGCAGCAATTAAAGTATATGGAGGACAATGGTGCAAAGTGGAAGGAGGAGAGAGAAACTGGAACATTTTAAAAGCAGCTGAGAAAGTGGGGTGGCAGAAGATACATTGGGACTGTCCCTGCCAAATCAGGACAGTGGGAAGATACATACTCTGTTCTAGTGCACAGATGCCAGTCACCAGAGGCATCACTAGGGGGTTCAGTCCTCAACAAGTGACACACCGAGGGGGGGGGGCAGTACATCCAGGTGAACCAGTCCGGTTACTGGGAGAGGGAGAAAGTATGTCGCCACCCTGTTTTGATCACCCAGCAGGTGCACCAGACCACAAATGGGCCTTCTGGGATGCCTTCAGAGTCTGGCATGGCTGCTGGGTCATCATTTTTATAAGGGCCATGCCAGAGGCCACAGTGCAATCGCCTCAGACCCTGAACAGTCGGGAGGTGGCAGTGGTCTGGCTAGGAGTTGACCAGCTGGCTGGCGATGCAGGCAAGCAAGGCAAAGGGAAGGAGCAAGGGTCAGCCTGGACTCCCTTCCGCAGCCCTTTACGGGAGACATACCGTGTGACACCAACCTCAGCAACACGACAGCCAGTCACCTGACATCTTCAAAAGTGTACATATAGTCACAGATTCTTTTTTATTCGTGGATTCAAGCAACCACGGCTTGAAAATATCTTTAAAAAATATAAATTCCTAAAAGACAACCTTGATTTTGCCATTTTATATGAGGGACATCCTTTCACTATACCATTGTATTTAATGGACGTGAGCATCCATGATTTTGGTATCCATGTGGGGTCCTGGAACCAAACCCCAGCAGATACCAAGGGACCACTGTACTGGCCCCAAAACATCCCTGAAAACATCTAGATCAGATTTTTCTCCCAGCAGGAAGCCCTCATGACTACCTATCACCAAGGCCCACTTAGATTGGTTTGCTTGCTTGGCTAGGTTCACTTTGCCTCCTGCTCTGAGGTGCTTCCTGGCCCCATATCTCAATGACATTAGCTCTTCTAAGCATAACTTGATCCTGAGCACCCTTCTCTACCTTGACTTGATGTCGGCTGCTTCTCACCCAGAGGCAGGCCCTTTCATGGCCCTGTGGCATCCTCATTGACGCAATGACACATTTCTGGTTGCAATGCTATCCGCTTTGAAGCAACCACGCAGAGGTGGCGCGGCTGGAAATGAGTTAGTTACATCTTCTGAGCAGCCTTTCTAGTTATTCTCTTCTGCTGCATTACACAAAAGCGGGACACTGGCCTTTAATGGCACTGGCTGATGGGGAATCAACAGCTCCATAAATAAAATCCAAAATGGGTAGCAGGCGGGGAGCGGTTTTTGCAATCAAATCGTAAAGCGGTGCCCATAGCAAAACAGAGAGATGAGCATAAAAGGCAAAGCACTGCTGGCATTACAAGAGCCCCCGAACCCTGGAGTGATTGGCATGTCATCAGGACAGCAGAGAATCTGTGTTTTAAAGCCATTTTTGCAAGAGAAGTCTTGTTTTTGTGTAGCAGAGAAAGCCTTTGGTTTCCCCATTTAAAGTCCTCTCGAGTTTTGCATTTCAGTAAAAGGATAAAGGAAGGGGGGGAGACGTTCCCCCCGGTTTTTCCAGGTGTTTTTAAAGCCTTCTCTATATTCTTAGGTTGCATCGCTGCACCAAACTACAGATCCCAGTGTGTGGTCCATTATATACTCATAGTGCTTTCAAATTCACTTATCCCGCAACGCAAAATGTCTGAGAGCGAAATCCATCAGAGACTTATTATCGGCAAAGGCAGCAAGGGGAGAGCGGTGGAAAGGGGCGGGGGATTAATCATTCAGGTTTCTAATCTGCTCCTAAGATCGGTACTTGCTCTGAGAAACCGTGAGACCTCCACAAGTGAGATTACTTCCGGATGTTGCTGGAAACTCCTCCGATATTTAAGGACTGGAAGCACTGGCCAAGATGACTGAATGAACGGTTTATTTTGGTCACAGGGCAGAAGTATAAAGTCAGCATACTTTTAACCATGTACCCGCAACATGTCTAAAATGTAAAATTTACTTGGTACGCACAAATAAAACAGTAATTAAAATATATCATCAGGGACATCATTCCCTCTGATCATTCACCACTTGACTCCTTGGCTTTATAGTCATTGCAGACACTTCTAAAGTGATCTGTAGTTCCCTATCCTCTGTTAAGGATTTTAAATAGTAATTGTCACATCTCTCTTGAATTTGCTGCACAGTTGGAGTAATAAGTGTGCAAGATATGTCCCTCCATTCATACCATTTGTCCATTTGTCTCAGGTTGCATCCGCACTACAGAAATAATCTGGCCTGACACCAGTTTAACAGCCATGGCTCATTGCTATGGAATTCTTGGAATTGTAATTGATTTAGTATTGTTGTTGTTAATTGTCATCAAGTCAACTTCAGCTTATGGCAACCCTATGAATAAGTGGGTTCATGTTAAGGCTTGATGTTGAACATTAAGTAAGCAAAAATAATGACCACAGAAGATCTATGTAAATTCATCTTAGATGATGAGGAAATCAAAATAGTCACAGTATTTCCCCTTGGATCAAACATTGATCAGAGCAGGGACTGCAGTCAAGAAATCAGAAGAAGACTAAATCCAATAAAATAACTCACTTGTGGTTCACATTGACGAATTAATCGATTCAAAATGGACCCACTTTAGCCAGTCAAAGGGCAAATTTAAATCGATTCCGATCCACATCTGATTTGCACTTGCACAGAATCAATTTATCCAAAAAGATGCGGAAAAAATTAGCATAAAAAAGACTCAGGTTAAATGGGTCTAGTGCATGGCCCCCCTCTCCAAATCACTTCAGCGATTCGGTTCAAGTGTGAACCAGGGCCATTTAAACTGGTTCAAACTGATTTGTGATCCGGTTTAAAAGGAATGAGACCTTAGCTTCTAGCAAGAGTTTAGGTTTGATTTGCTCTTGGACATATTCATTTCTCTTTCAGGCAGTCCATGGTATCCACAGAACTCTCTTCCAGCACCACATTTCAAATGAGTTGATCCTCTTCCTATCTGCTTTCTGGTTTCATATGTTCCCTGTCTTCTCCTATACACTGACCTTGCTGAGTTCCTTTCTTTAATCCCGACCGGATGGATGTGTGATCGTAATCATGCCTTCATTGCAGCCATCTTTATGGTTTAATGGCGTGTTATCGTCTAAATGGTCACCAATTGAATAGATCTTGTTGGTTTATGAAATCGCTGTTAATATGAGATTGCACAGCTGGGAATATTGGAGGGAGCTCTTGCACATTAAATATTAATGGCAAAAGCAGAGATGGCTTGAAGTGTAAGAACTAGAATCTGGGCAAGATTTCTGTTGGGGGTGGGTTGCCAAAGTTGTATTTCACTTCATTTCATTTATATGCCACCTTTCTCCTCAGAGGGACCCAAGGCGGCTCACAGATAAAAACCTATAAAACTATTATAAAATCCAAACAATTAAAACATTATTAGCAAGCCAACTAAATGACTTAACCCTTTTCCTCTGGCTTTCCTATCTCCGCGCTCGCTAAACAGGCAAAGCCCAGTTTTGGTGCAAAGAGCAAAGTAATGTCCCATGATGATGAGAAGGGCTTCTTCCGGTCATAGGGCTTTCTCATCTGGAGCGGCACATGGCTGCGTAGTGGCAGGAAGGGCGGAGAGAACCCCACTGGCTTTCCATCCTTGGCAAGCAAGTTCCCACCCAACCAAGAAACCCTGCCTTCCTATGCGCAGATTCATTTGAACCGCAGTGACAGGCTCATTTGGAAACAAATTAGGGGTTAACGAAGAAGTCCACAACAGAGGCGGAAGCTGGCGTCCCTTTTCCCCTCCCTGTCTGTTAGCATTAGGAAGTGTCGGTGAGCCACGGGTGTCACGAATATGAACGCCCAGTGTCATTTCGCCTGCCTCTAATTGACGCCAAGATAAATGAAGTGGAAAGGCAGCGTCCGATCCAATCAAAACATGAAAAAAGGTATTTTGACATGTAAATTACAAACTTCCTGTGTATTTTGTCTCCCCAATTACGCCCTCCCCTGTCATGTTTTTTCAAATTATATCTTAATCTCCCAGCCTCCTAATAATTATGTCATCATTCTTGGGCGTCGAACGCTGCGTAATGGTATTTTATAGGATGTGCCATTCATTATTAACCAAACGCACTCTCCCTCGCCGATGATGCTATTTCTCATGGTGTTCAAATATGCATTGTGTCAGTCCTGCCTTTGTAAATGTTAAGCTGGTTCCTCTCACTGCTCTTTGATTAAACGGTAGGGAGTCAGAGAGGCACTCGCCAACAGTTTATTCTGCCCATCATTATTTTACAGGGATGTGCGTTCCTGAAGTCCATTTTTTCCTCTCTCTTTTCTCCACTTAATGCGTGGATGGCTTCAATGATAAATCCCCCCCACATCAGTTTAGATCTGCAGAAAAGCCTTTGGGTGTTTTATGCTGTAACTAGGCACAGGTCCACCACCATCTATGGGACCATAAGGTCAATAGAT
>NC_056527.1:165739226-165751302 GCF_019175285.1 Sceloporus undulatus | reverse complement strand
AGATAGATAGATAGATAGATAGATAGATAGATAGATAGATAGATAGATAGACAGACAGACAGATTTGAGATATAGTCATGTTAGTCTATAACAGTGGTTCTCACCCTTCCTAATGTCACAGCCCTTTAATACAATGTTGTGGTGACCCCCAACCATGTCTCAATTCCTAAGACCATCGGAAATATGTGTTTTCCGATGGTCTTAAGTGACTCCTGTGAAAGGGTCTTTCGACACCCCCCCCCAAAAGGAGTTGCGACCCACAGGTTGAGAACTGCTGTCTTAAAGTGTCTCTAGAACAGTGGTTCTCAACCTTCCTAATGCTGCAGCCCTTTAATACAACTTCTCATGTTGTGGTGACCCCCAACCATAAAATTGCGGTGTCTCGGTTCCTAAGACCATCAGAAATATGTGTTTTCCGGTGGTCTTAGGCAACTAAGCTTCAGGAAAAGAGATTCCACCTCAACATTAGGAGGAACTTCCTGGCAGTAAGGGCTGTTCGACAGTGGAACAAATTTCCTCGGAGTATAGTGGAGTCTCCTTCCTTAGATGTCTTTAAACAGAGGCTGGATGGACATCTGTCGGGGATGCTTTGATTTGGATTTCCTGCATGGCAGAAGGGGCTTGGACTGGATGGCCCTTGTGGTCTCTTCCAACTCTATGAATCTATGATTCTATGACCCCCAAAGGAGTCACAACCCACAGAATGAGAACCACTGGTCTAGAACAGGGGTAGGCAACCTGTGGCCCGCGGGCCGGATGCGGCCCGGCGAGGCCTTGGGACTGGCCCCAGCCCAGTCCTGCCGCCGATTGCTGCCGGGGCCTTTGGGGGGCAATTGTCTATAGAAGCCTCAGAAATATGCATTTATATTAACATTTTTTAAAAAATCAGCAAATTTTTTCGCGTGTCCTCCATTTTTTTAAAAAAAAGTGTCTTCCATTTGAAAATTTTGTCCTACATTTGTCCTGGTTTATTTATATATTTAATTTTTATTTTAAAAAATTATTTATTTATTTTTTGGCTTCGGCCCCCCAGTTGTCTGAAGGACAGCAACCCGGCCCCCAGCTCAAAAAGATTGCCTACCCCTGGTCTAGAATATCAGCATGCAAAGGGATCCTGCAGCACTTTTGAGACTAGCCGTGCAAAAGAAGTTGTAGCATAGTAGGCTTGGTCTACCTCCTCAAATGCATGGCCATGCATCTGAGGAAATAGACCAAGTCTATGAAAGCTCATGCTACATCTTCTTTGACACAGTTAAGAGCCTTATTGCAGCTTTCTCCTTGCCTCTCCTCATGCCATCAAAGCACTTCCACTCTTTTCCAAGGGAGGTGGTCATAAAAGCGTACCTTTTGTCACACTGGAAAAATCTGTTTGGCAAAAGACATGTTTTTTTCCCCAACATCTCCTCAGGAGGGTGACCAGAAATGCTATGATATTATGCAGAGAGAGGAGGAGAAAGCCACTTCTGTCCTGCTTTGTGTTGGCTTTCTTTTCTCATGTGATAAGGCTCTTAGTCTCAAAAAGGCTGCAAGATCCCTACAGATAGATAGATCCCTTGGTTGTCACAAGATGGTTGCACGTAAGTTGGCTACCATTGGCATCCCATGGTATAGATAGGTCTTCAGTGATGCTGGGAAGTAGTGGCCATCTGACGGAGTTCAGAAACCACTTTCCAACTGCAAGTCTTGTCCACACCTGAAAACACCAACCATAGCCAAATTATGCGCTGCCATCATGTATTAAGATCTTGCCATCTTAAAAAGATTTCACCTGTTAGTTTTTCACTCGGTGCTTGTCTTCATTTTTGGAATATCTCAAGAAGGGCGAGGCAAAGATTAGCAATCAGCCAGAGCAGCTAAAAGGTTACAAGACCTGAAATTCTGAAGCACCTTCACCAAGAGAGAAAGCTGGTCCGACAGGACGGGTCAAGTAGGCGATTTTATAACAAGGACATGGTATGCCAAACACCCATAAACTTAGGTTCTGTCCTTTCTGCTGCTCAAACAGTCAGAGATAAATTGCTTTGACCCAGACATCATAGAGAGTTGACTTTAGGCTTGTCCTTAAAAATGAAATGTTAAAAGTCCTGCTCAGAAGCAAAAATCGGATGAATTTTCAGGGAAACAAACCAACGCACACATACAAAGGTGAAGAACACTAATAAAATTTCTCAGTTGGGTTTTAGACAGACAAGGAGAAAGTACCATTAATAGGTGGTTCACCTGTTCCAGCTTGTTCTAAAATTTCCCTACAAGGTGCCGGTTTCAACTTTCCTTCAAGGAGCAAGTTCCAAATTTGAGGATGCTTGCATACCCTCCAACTTGGCAGAGACAGTCCTGATTAATTCTCGGTCATCCCACTTTTCCAGCTGCTTTTAAAATGTCCCCGTTTCTCTCTCCTCCCTCCACTTTCCCCCTTAATCCTCAGTTTACTTTAATTGCTGTAAACTGAGTTTAAAATGCAAATGTAGTTTGCACTCAAATAGATCAAGAGGAAGAGCCAGCATAGTGCAATGGTTTGAGTGTTGGATGACAACTCTGGAGATCAGGGTTTGAATCCCCACTCGGGTATGGAAACTCACTTGGGCAAGTCACATTCTCTCATACTCAGGGAAAGTCAATGGCGAGCCTCCTCTGAACAAATCTTTCCCCAAGGAAGCCCTGTGACAGATTTGCCTTAGGATCACCATAAGTCAGAAACAACTTGAAGGCACACAAGAACAACAACAGTTGAATGGAGGGAAGAGAAAATGAGGAGTCAAAATCTGTTGCATCCTCTCCTAGCTTGCATATTCTTCCCCATTAATAACTTTTGCCATCTTCAGCCCACTCTGATATTTCTTGGCCACACATGTTCCGGTTTTCATCTGTGAAATATTGAGAGCCATATGTTTGTTGATCCAGTTTTCTTGTTTGAGTTCTAAGTTGCACAGTCAGTGACACAGACTGCCTTTTAACAACTTTAACTGATACACCAGTTGTCCCCCAAACCTGGACCAAAATAGCCTGGGTGCAGCTATCCATGGAGCACTCACCCACCTGGATTACTGCAATGTGTTGTAGGCAGGCGTTATCTCTGAAGAAAAAATCTATGCCTCCATCTTTATCTAATGACTGACGACAACCAAAGCCAACGCGCACAATATCCTGCAAGATTGTTAAAATGAACAAAGCAACCAAGGTTCAGCATAAAAATAGGGTAAAACCATCACTCTGCAATCCGACACATGCCTGCAGTGCTCAGTGATCCCACTGGCTTTAACTGGGTTTATTGCAAAGTTAGCAGCTGAGTTTGGGGAAGTTATTTTTTATTTTTATCTTTATTTTTTTGGACAACAGCATGAGGAATTCTGAGACCAGATGCTCCTCAAAAGAAACTTTTCCCAAGTTCAGAAAGCATACAAATGCAGCTAAACTCTCTAAAAGGGTCTTCCCAGTGGCTGCTTTTGGTGGAACTACTTTACGCTATAGGTTGAGTTGGTCACCTCTCCATTTTCCTTCTGCCAGCAGACAAAGGGCTTTCCATTCAAATAGGCTTTTGGTCACTAAATGGCTCTTTGAATTAAGTTTTTTATTAATCCTCCCTCTCCTTTCTTGTGATGTTTTTAAAACGTTTTTAAACTGTTTTAGTTTGGCTTCTCTCTTTAATATGCAAAAGGTTGAGTCTATCTTATCCAAAATGCTTGGAACCAGAACTATTTTGGATTTTGGATATTTTTTGGCTTTTGAAATAGTTGCATATATATAATGAGATGTGTTTGAGATGGGACCCAAATCCAAACATAAAATTCACTTATCTTTCATATATACCTTATACCCATAACCTGAAGTAATTTGTATATAATATTTTTAATACTTTTGTGCATGAAACAAAGTGTGTGTACATTGAACTCTCAGAAGCAAAGCTGTCACTATTTCATCCATCCACGAGGACCATTTTGGATTTGGGAGTATTTTGGATTTCAGAATTCCAGATAAGAGAGACTCAACCTGTAGCTGATTTCATTCTTTTATAAATTGCTCTTTAATGTTATAACATATTGGGTTTTAGCTGTCTTCAATTTTAATTCATCTCACAAGTGACCTTGGGTCCTGCGCTGGGAGAAAAGCAGTTTTTTAAAAATGAATCAATCGATCAATCAGTCAAGGAGGACTTGACAAAATTTTAAAAGTCTTCACCTGACATCAGCATGACATCGGCTTGCATTCCTGACAATCTACTTTGAGTTGAATGTTTCAGAGCTGGAAATGCACAGTAGAAAACCAGACTCCAACTGTCTGATTTCTGAAGATATTACTGGAGAGGAAGACCCAGATGAGGACCTCCAAAGACAAACTCAGTGCCCCAGAGAAGGAGAATGAACTCTGCAATGCTTGAAGGAACTATTAAAGGTACAGGAGATGGGGGGAAGTAGCATAGCCACATGAGCACTTTGTTCAGTGTGCTTTAGTGCATAATAATTGTTGGTGTTAGATGCCTTCAGGTCAACTCCAACTTATGGTGATCCATTCATGTTGTTGTCTGAGCAAGACTTCTTCTTTGGAGGATGTTTGCCATTGCCTTCCTGTTAGGTTAAGAAAGTATTGCTTGCTCCAGATCCTCCAATGGGTTTCCATGGATGCAGCCTTAGAGGACCTTTTTATTTTCTCACCTGTAAGAGCCTCTCCTTCTGCTACCAGGGCTCATGAGACACAAAGTACACCATTGTCATGCCTTCAAATGCCCCTAAAATCCAGGCAGCCATTTTGATGAGTGACGAAGGATAACACATCCAGCCCCCTTCTGCCAGCAAACTGCAGTGTGACAAGAAACAGCAACTCCACAGAGGTCCCTGATGTTACACATCATGCCACAACTCATTGGCCATGGGAGAGCAATTTGTCATCCTTCTATACCCGCACTTATCAGGGCTGCACATCTCCTTCACTTGATCTATCTGTTTGGCTTTTAAGATGGGTTTCTCCCAAATGGATTGGAAGAGCAAAAATCCAGCATCATAACTATGGCCTCATTCCCACTACCTTTTAAACCGGATCGTGAATCAGTTTGAACTGATTCAAATGACCCTGGTTCCCTTCAATCTGAATCACTGAAACGGTTTTGAGAGGAGCCATGCATGCATTTAATCCGCATCTTTTTGACACTGATTTTTTCTGCTTCTTTTTTGATAAATCGTATCTGCGTAAGTGTGAACCACATGCAGATAGGAATTGATTCAAATTTCCCCTTCGGCCATCTGGAACCAAATCATTTTGAATCTATTTGTGAACAGAAACCACAAGTGGACTATTTTAGAGGGAAAAGTGTGATCAGGGCAAATGTAGTGGGAACCACGCTCCGCTGTCGAATTGACCCATCGATTTGGATTGTACACCAATTTATCTGTAAGTGGGAATGGGGCCTATGCGACCCATGCAAGATTTTTTGGCCTACATTTTAGATACACTGCCTAGGCCATGGGATTAGCAGGCACAAAAACTATTATATAGAACTGAATTCAGCTGTACTTTGCAAACGTGAAAACTGTTGCCCTGGTGTTTATTCCTGAATAGATATGCATAACATTGAGCTGTGCTTTGTATGTTTATTGGGGGGAATATCTCAATTGGTAAGAATTACAACTGGGTCCACTTACTTTGCTTAGCCCTGGCTGCCCTTGGCTCTGTTCCATGTCCTTAGAGCAAAGGTGGGGACAGTGAACCTACAGGAAATATTTCCATTCTCATTCCAAAAAGCCCAAGATCTCAACATCTCAGAGCACAGCTGTATCAATTCTATGTGGCTCTACCACCATCTACTGATAAAACAAGGATATTTCTCTACTGATTCCTGCCTTTGTTGCTTTGGTAGACTACGCAATATTTCAATCCAATGAGAGTTAAAAAATAAGCCATGACTGCAAGTTTAAGCATCTTCCACCCCCATTTGAGTCAATATGCCTGCCTGTATTTTGCCTCACCAACAGCCTTCCAGATGACTGGATGGCATAAAATTATTCCTTCTCTCTCTCTTTTTCCTTTCTTTCAGGTAAACAGAACAGAGTAAAAGAGAACAATCCTCTTACAAATGTTGCACATATTCTGTGCTGTTTTCAGGAAGAAGAGTGTAAACGACTTGTTTTCCAATGGTCAAATTATCTTCAGCATTTACTGTCAACCTCTGGTTTTCTAGGGTACTAACTGGAACTACAGTTCAGGCCACTCTTTTACTCTCTAAGCCAACTAGTGATCATTCTCTCATGGCATAGCCTATCAGACATCCAACCCAACCAAGCAATACCAATGCTGGGATGAGCCAGCCTACCTGCACCACTCAACCTTCTGACTTTATGTAGATACTCTAAACTAAGAGGTGTACCTTGCTATGGGTCACCAACAGTGGGGCAAATTACAGCCCTCCAGTGTTGCTGAACTACATCTCCAAGCATTCCTCACCATTGGGAATGGCAATCCAACAACAACAAGATTTTGCCCATTCACGTACCCCAACTCTACACTGGCTAGTATCCAGGTCCTACCTGAAAATGCCTGGGATAAAACTTGAGATCTTCTGTATGAAAAATATATGAGCTACCACTAAGCTACAGTCCTGTTGACCCAACATGTCCAACCCTGAAGACCTGTGAGTCCAGATTCCATTAGACTACTAGCTGTTTTGGCACTATGCTTCCCAATGCCCATAAAATCACATCCTCACCAGATCAGTTCCCTTTTTTTTATCTCCTTTGGCAATCATTTACTCTCCTGGTACCCAACCCTTACCATGCCTTTGTCTTTTCAAGACCCTTCTTTATTATGGCTGCTTTTGTCCTGCTGGAAAGATATCACTGGTCACTCTTGGGAAAGGCGTTAGATAAGATGGAGGTCTTTTCTGAGGTCCAGCTCGCCCTGTATTGTCTATTCTAACTTAAGGGTAAATGGGTGGCTCTTGTGGCATTTCATGCCAGTTTTCCACAAATTAATTCAGAGGCTAGTTTCTTTCCATTTCTGCAGCATTGTTTCCATAAAGAATATGCACCGCCACCACCCCAAAAAATCACATTTAAACACTTTGTTGAATCCACATCTCCGTGCGTAATTTATCCTGAAATATGTTTGTATATGTCTCTGCGTGTATACACTTTCTGAGCTGAGAACTGTCTTGCTGACATTTGGAAAAGTTCATAAGTCAAAAGCGAACTCACTTCTGATCCATGTTATTAGTCTGGCAACTGAAAATCAGATCAGTATCTTTTAAAAAGCAGACCACTGGAGGGTCAGGAGGGTTGTGAATCTACCACGAGGATTTGTTCAAACTTTAAAAGAGTTACTCATACTGCTAAAACTTACTTTAAACTCAACTTAAAACCTGTAGAAGATACACTGAGCTACTGGTATGAAAGACACCAGAAGAACCATTAGTGAAGCAAATGGAGCAAAAAATATGGTCTGCAGGGGCTTTAGTCACTGCAGAGGGAGGAAGAGAATGCCAAACTCCACAGTAACAATTTTGTTAAGGATATACAAGCATAAGATAGAAATACATTGGCATGTGTCACTAGCAGGATGCCAGCCATAGCATGTCACTAACAGGATGCCAGGGAAGCTTTCACTTTTAGCTTGAGGAGATGCTCATGCAGTTAAGTGATAGTTACACAACACCATCTCACTAGTAAATAACAATTGTGCATAACCAAATCCTTATGTGCAACATACATGGATGCCCCCATGCAGGAGTGCTCAATGCACATGCACATCCATGTACACATGGCACTGTATGTGCAACTCCCCTTCCAGAACCTCAGACTGCCATTCCACACTAGATAGAAATGTCCAGCCACTTCTATCAGGAAACTGATGGCTGTGTAAGACATGAACAAGATGGATGGATAGTATAAATAAACAAAATACAGTTGTGAAGTTGAAGGCTTTCACAGCTGGCATCCATAGTTTTTTGTGGGTTTTTCAGTCTATGTGGTCATGTTCTAGAAGAGTTTATTCCTGATGTTTCGCCAGCTTCTGTGGCTGACATCTTCAGAGAATGTTTTTCTGAAGATGCCAGCCACAATTGCTGGTGAAACATCAGGAATAAACTCTTCTAGAACATGACCACATAGACTGAAAAACTCACAAAACACTAAAAATACAGTTGGCCCTCCACATTTGTGGCTTTGACTTTCATGGGGGTCCTGTGCCCCAAACCCCAGTGAATGTGGAGGGTCCACTGTGTAACAACTATGCTCACCATCTCTAGGAGGTATTTGAAAGAAGAAAGGAAACCTCATGACCTACTAACCAGACAAATAATCCAGAGCTAGGTCTGGCTGCTGCAGAGATTGCAAAGCGACAGACGCAGACCGAAAGCGCGGTTTTCTATCATGGCTGACCTAAGCGCACCCAGTTAAATTGCAACAGCATGGGGGTTCCATAATTACCTAATTGCAAGTGTTATGCTCCTTCTTCTCCTCTTTCTTTCTTTCTTTTTTTTAAAAAATGTAATTTACAGTGTACCATTGAAGGCTGACCTCTAGTTTGGGATGAAGTGAGGAGCTGCTGACATCCCAGTTCAAATTAGTAGGTAAGTAAGCACCCAATTAACGATTCTGCTGGCAAGCTTTCATTTCACTCTGACCACACTGCTATGCTAAGCAGTTTCTCTGAGCCTTTTTACCTTCCCCATAACTAATAAGCATTCCCCATCCTTTTAATGCTTCCAACTGCCTTGTTATCCTCATAAAGGACTCCAGCCTGCAATGATTCTTGTAGGAAGATGGAATTTCTCTGCCAGGATTTTTTATTTATTTATTTATTTGAAGCCCAGTCAGCAAAAAAGAAGGAAAGACCTGGAAGGCTAGCCCATGTTTTCCAAGCAGAGCATCCTCTCTTCTGTTACTTGCCATTGGGCTTCATCTTAAAAGACACAAGGAGGCTTCTATGACAATGCAGAACAACTGTTGTGCATGGCACCAGACACAGTGGTTGCTGCCCAACAGTGCCACAACTGTGAATACGTTCACACTGCACACTCATGGCAACACGATTTCTCTTTAACTGCTGGAGCAACCTAAGAAATCCTGGGGTTTGCAGATCAGGGACATGTATTAAGAATTCTCAGTCAGGGATCACTAGTACTTCACTAGAAACTACAAAGCCCAGAATCCCAAAGGATGTAGCCATGGTGCTTAAAGTCGAGCCATAGCATTATAACTATGCCCAGGGTTTCACTAAAGGGTGGCAAAGAAGTTACCCCGTCATTGAACATTTCAGTAAATCCGATTTGTTAGATTGAGCTAATCTAGTTGGGACTATCAATAGAATTTGGAATTTAGTAAGTCAGAGAACCAGCATGGTGTAGTGGTTTGAGCATTGGACGATGATTCGACCAAGGTTCAAATCCTGGCTCAGCCATGTAAACCCACAAGGTGACCCTGGACAAGGCACATGCTCTCAGCCTCAAGGGAAAGCAATGGCAAACCTCCTCTGAACACATCTTGCCAAGAAAACCCCATGATAGATTTGCCTTAGGGTCGCCATAAATTGGAAATGACTTGAAGGCACGAAACTACAACAACAGAGCAAACCAGGGCCAAACTAGAAGCCAAGATTACTAAACTGAGGTTGTCATATTATGGACACATCATGAGAAGACATGACTCCCTGGAAAAGACTATAATGCTTGGTAAAGTTGAGGTTGATCAGAAAAGACTAAGACCGCCTTCCAGATGGATAGATTCGATCAGGGAGTCCATAGCCATAATTCTGCAAGAGCTCATCAGGATAGCTATGGACAAGGTGACATGAAGGTCTCTCCATGGGTCGAAGTTGACTTGAAAGCTATTCACAACAACAAAGGTTTTGAGAAATAATAGTTACTTTTAAAACTGTGATTATAATAGTGACTGTTTTCAGGGCCCTACAGTTATAACTGTAACTAATTCTATTTTTTTAAAAAATTTCTCAAGCAATGCAATAGGAATGACAGCAACAACAACAAAAGTAAAGAATGTGAGTTTCCATGCCACAAAGGTGAACTTAAACACACCACAGATTGCTTCTACTTCGTGCATTAATAATAATAATAATAATAATTGAAATAATTTATTGAGAAAAGCCATTTCCAGCACAAAGTATGCAAATCTGGGACGCTTTGCATAATTTAGTCTGCTCTTTTCCCTGTTTGCATCATTGATTCTGGTTTTGCCAGACACCGGCAAGGAAGGAACAACAAGGGCATCGATATCCGTTGGAAGACTTCTTTGGCACTTAGGCTTCTGAGATTTCAAGTGGCGCTGGGTAAGCTGATTCCTATCTTCACAGTCAGAGGGACTAAGAAGTTATTTTGCACTGATTTCATTTTGCTTGCAATGCGCTTGTTAGAGTTGTTGTTCCATTTCTCAGTTGAGAAGAACAATCCTGGAATGCCTGGTCCCATCATCATAATTTACCTGACCAACAGAGGAACAACGATGACCATACTCCACTTAATTTCAATTAACTATTTCAGCTATTTTGGCCATGACACAGATCCGAGCACCTTCAGTCCCATTGCTCAAAATGGTCACATTTCTTTGCACAAAGGGCAACTAAACATCTGTTGCTTTCCGCAGAGTTTTCTGCCATCTCCGCTTGATCTGGAGGACTTGTAATACCACTGTTGTTATTGCGGGGTGGGTTTTTTCCCCCCCTCGAATTAACGGACATTTGGTGTCACTGACTAGATATCCCTGATCCGTTTCCCACTTTGTTTCTTACCCTGGCGGAGAGATACGTTGCGGGTTTAAAGCCTGAGTTGCCATAATCAACCTTGCTCTTGAGCGCATCAACAGGGAAGCTCAGCACCAGACTAATTGGGAATCATTGTGCCTTCAGCTTTTTTACTCTGAGCTCTCCAGGGGAGACTTGGGTACGTTTTAAATAATTGATGAAGAAAGGAAACCCATCTCTAAGATCGCCGTTGGCAAGTTTTTAATATGCCAGAGTTCATCTCTGCAAAAGAAGAAGGGAAAAGGGGGGGGGGGATTATACATGCGCACACGCACTGATTTTCTCATGCACATTGGTATAAAGGCAGAGTTTATGAAAGTGTTTGTATTTTGTTAAAAGGGGGATATAACATTGGTTTAAGCTGATGTGACCACTCCAATTATTTTGGCTGTCAGCAAGCTAATGACTAAATGTCATCATTTAAGATAAAAACAGTGCCGTTGTTGTTGTTGTTATTTTTTAATGCAACACTCTCTTTCCTTTTATATCCCAGGCAAACTTTAGTAATAAAAATATGTGTATAATTCACACACACACATATACACAGACACTTTTCGGTGTTTGACAGTTACGCTTCTGCAAATCCAGCAGTGCAACGCTGTTGGCAATGAGCAGATCTCTGAGATCTGTTTCCAAGGATGTCTTCCTTTTCCAGCCTCTAAGTCCGTTCCATGATAGTTCTGTGCAGATATTTATATCTCATTTATATTAGATATTTATTGATAATATCTGTGTATATATTTGTACCCAGCTTGTTTGGGGGCAATTAGCTTACGCTCTGTAAACCGCTTAGTACATTGGTAAGCAGTATAGAAATGTATACTTGCTATGGCTATATTGATTTGGTTTTTAAAAAGGGGATAAAAAGACTAGCTGGCATCCTGTGTTGCAGTTATGGGTTCATAATTGCTCTGGATTCAGTCGTAATACATATGGCGCTATTACCACAATTGTAAAGCCCCTGTCCCCAGATCCCACTACAACCTTTGGGGAGATGATCCCAACATTGGGAGCATCTGTTGGCTGCTGAGGAAGATTTGATGGGTTCAGTCCAGAAGACAATACTTGGTTAAATGTCTCACAAAACTACAGCTCCCAGAATTCCATAGCACTGAGCTATCCTGATGTAATTCCAGTTTACAGCCTCATGTGATAATCTCACAATTCACGCTGGACATCAAGTCCTGCCCAGGTCTTGACTGAATCAATCTGCTTCCAGTGTAGTCTCTTTCTTTTCCTACTGTGTCCCACTTTACTAAACATTATAGTATTTTTCCAGTGACTTCTGATATGTCCAAAGTATGACAGCCTCAGTTTAGTCATCTTAGCCATCGTT
>NC_056527.1:165706726-165734226 GCF_019175285.1 Sceloporus undulatus | reverse complement strand
GCCTTTGTTTCAACTTGTTATTGTTTTTTCAGTAGTTACCAAAGTCAGTAATTAGTAAAATGAGTTACTTCCTAGTTCTGCCCAAGATCAATGAATATACATATGTAGACACTGCGCAGATAAAGTCGCAGAAACAATCAGCCAACAATATATTCAGTCCCAACATATATCCTTTCTCATCAGAACATTTAGCCCTGAATTTGATTTCAAATTCAAGACGACGGGGGGGGGTTTCCATCCTCAAACTTCATTTCTATTTTCTGCAGACGCCACGATTTAGCATACAAAGGCTAGTCCGCAATCCCGCTCATCTTTCACGTACAAATTTCAAAGTTGTCGACATAGATCTATAACCTAACCTATCCATCTCTGAATAAACATATACAATGCCTAGTCCTCTGGAACAGATGAGGGATTTGGTTTTTAATCACCCTTTCTAATACAAAAAGGAGAGAAAAAAATGATCAATTACATATGTCTCTCCGCAGTCATGTTCCTATTAGAGAAGACCTTACCTTTGCAAATGATTAGTATGTGGGGAACGCATTAAAATGAATTATACCGGCAATCCAGTCCTCAATCCCTTGGCAGAACCTTTCCATCACATGAGACACGTTGACTCCCCTGGGCTTTGCGGGAGGGGAGAGACAGATCAAGACCCAATTCAATAACTTTACTAGAGTCTGATAAAATATTCAGTGTTCAACCCTCCATTTGGCCCTGATTTAAAAGAAATATACATGAACAATAGGTTAACACGCATTTGTTTGTGCCTCTTTTCTGCCGAGCCTATTTACAGAGACAAAAATGTAGTTCACATGACAACGTGGACTTGAGAATTGGTCCCCAAGTGCAGAAATTGGGAGTGACTTCTGGCCAAGGGGGAAAGGGATCGGTGGGGAAATATTTTGCAAATGAACGTTGTATCCAACCTGACGGAGGACATTTCAAAAGATCACTTTGCTAGGAGAATACCCAGGGAGCAAATGATAAGGTTGTATGCCTTCTAGGTGGCCCTTTGAATCTGCCCTTGGATACCTCTTTCTGTTCTGCCGAGCCAAAATGAACTTGTGCCCCACCAGCAATAAAAAGTTCTCTGCAAAAATAGGGCAAGGAAGAGGGTAGAAGAAGCACAATGGCAGAAACAGCTCCAGTTGTGTGATCATGGAGACATGTGTTAATGGCTGCTCCGAAACAGATGTGTTTCCATGTTTATTAACTATAGGGCAATTGTAGTGAGAATGGGACTTGTGGAGTGATGTCCTCCATGCCAAGGGTTCAATGGATCCATTCTAAGTTTTATTACAGACATTGGTGAAACTATTCAAGGGGCTGAATATAAGTCCCCAAAATAAGTTCAGTGCCTTGGAAAGCCTCAAATAAACCGCAGACCAGATCCACCAGATCCCTGGCATAGAAGCCACCAGATATCACTGGCCCAGAAACAAGAATTATAGCTTGCGATAATAAGAAACAAGACTTACAGCTGGTGACGCAGTGGTTAAATGCCTGTACTGCAGTTACTCACTCATAAACCACAAGGTTGTGAGTTCGATACCAGACAGGGGCTCCGGGTCGACTCAGCCTGGCATCCTTCCATAGGTGGCTAAAATGAGTATCCAGCTTGTTAAACTTTGGAAACAGCTTAGTACATCAGTAAGCAGTATAGAAATGTACTTGCTATTGCTATTGCAATTGCTAAGGCATGTGGATGTTACCCATAGCCACCCCTGGTCAGCAGTCCCACAGCAGCACTTTGGACCTACTAGATTTTCTTAACACTTTCCAAAGGCAACCCCAGATACAGCATGTTACAGAGATCCAAGTGAGACGTCTCTAACGCTGCTGTCACCTTGGTCGGATCAGACGTCTCCAGGAAAAAGGCACAGCTGGAGCGGTAGGCACTTTTTTAATTTTTAATTTGTCAATATACAACAATAAGTGATACAACAATGTAACAGGGGAAATGGAATAAATTAACAACACTCTGTGTCACCCTCAATTTACAATCTTTTCCAGATGAAGGGGGAAAAAAGGCTCGAGAGAAAGTACAAATTCAAATCATCACAGCCCCCCAAGTTGATACCAGATCATAGCCTTCAGCATGTGATTGTCTTCCAAAGATTTTGCAACAGTAGTAAGTCTTTGACTCACTTACACCTTGTGATGCCATTCTTTGCTACTTGTCTTCTTGAAGCAAGTAACAAGTAATTTTAGCATTTCCCCCCTGCTGTCAGAACATCTTCAAAAATCGCACCGCTTTTGAAGACATTTTGCAATTTGGGACTTATTCTGCACAAAATTCACTTGTGGTTGCTTTGTACAGAAAACAGCATTCTGCCTGGATTTTGGAATCATTGCATATACATAATGAGATATCAGATATGGGGCTCAAGCATGAACATGAAATTGATTTATCATTCGTATTCACCTTGTACACAGAACCTGGAGGTAATTTTACATGTAATATTGTAAATAATTTTGTGTATAAAACAAGGTTTGGGCACACTAAAACATCAGAAAGCAAAAGTGTCACTATCTCAGCCACCATGGGGACATTTTCAAGTTTTTGGAATATTTTTGTATTTCAAAATTCCCGAACCTGCATAGGCAGACATAGAAACACAGACACAAAGAGAGACTAGGATAGTATCTTTTCCTTTGTCTCACATGTAAAATAAGGCAACTCCGTTCCTTCATTGAGGGCTCATTTATACCCAGTTGATCCCTGCCATTATTGTTATTCAGCATTTGGAGATGCAGCATAATTTGGATGCCACCAAATGTTAAGGCTATCTTTCAACCTCAAAACCAAACTCTCAGAATTTGAAAATGCATGAAGTCTTGCACAGAATTCCATTTCCATTCTACTTAGAGAGCTGCCGTATAACCCCTGGCTGTATATTTTATGGCTTGGCCACTGGAAATAAAATTAGTGGGTGACCTCGAAAGCTGATACATAAAATCCTTTTTAGTCATCAAGATGGCTTTCAATTATGCCATGTAAACTTATTAACCTTCTTACTGCTGAGATTTGATTTATGGAACTCCCGTTGTATTAACTTTGCCAGACTCTCCAGACTATGCTCAAAAATGCAGCTGTCATCAGAGGCTTAAAATGGGATTCTGGCCCACAGTAAATCATGCACCACTTCTTTTATCCACTGGAGTTATTAAAATTTCCAGCGGCCTAAAGAAGCAAGGAATGGTGCTCTTTCCTATTTTGGACCTTTTCTCCTCTGACTTCCAGAATCCAGGTTTATTGGAACTTTGGTGAGACCAGTGTCCAGCAGTAGACAAGACACAAGGGATGAATATAGTAAAGAAGAATATACCATTACGAATATGTAACCCAGAGTTATTCATTTGTGACTGGTTTGTATTCATGGCCCATACATATTCACTGGTTATGGGGATATTTAAGGACTGTAAAAGTCCCAAATCTCCACTTAAAAGCCACTGTGACCGACAGAGATCTATCTTGCTGTCAATAGTCAATAGTTGGCAATCAATAGTTTGCCAATAGTCCCATCCACTTTCCACAAGCAATCTCTGGTGCAAGTGGGAATCATGACAGGGATTGTGCTTCTGACTGTCTCTCCAAAGATCATTCACTGGAGGAGTCTCTATTTATGGAGTCTAAGGAGTCTCTGTTGGATAAGGAGGGCCAACTATATTCACCATTCTGAAGGTGATCGTCTCTTCCAGAAGCTTTTCTTCCTTTTCTTTGCCAACACCACATTGTCAAATATCATTGGAAAGTGACCCCCGAATAGGTTGGCAGGTAACAATTTGGCTTCAAAAAGTTGCCAACTCTGGGATGAAATTATTCCTGGATTTGCTTTTCATCCTTAGCTAGGTGCTATAATTTTTCAATTGAAGCCAAGCTTCCCATCATCAGCTCTCCACAGCTTTGTGGAAATGGTACGCGCAGCCATCGCTGCACTTTTTGGATCAGAGCCACCATATCAAGAGGCTGGTTTCAACCTCTTTGTGCCGTGCTTTCTCAACCCATCAAAGTGTGAGAACATTATCCACCTCTACAAAGGCGCAGGGTGTCAAAGGAGCAGAGGTGCTAAGTAAGTACCAAGTATATTAATATCGGGTCAGACATTTCAGTATCACTCTTCAAGAGACGTCTCATAATAAAAAGAAAGGGAAAGGGAAGGAAAAAAGAAATGGATGCAGCTCGAAAGCAAGCTACATCCTAATTGGATACAGTAAAAATAAAAGAGTGAGGCCAAAAATCTCTCTATAGATCCGTCTTGCTGAAGCAAAGTGGGTTGGGGTGGAGTTGGGGGGGATTCATTATCTGAAGGACACATTATCCTTTCTTCTTCCTATGATTCAGCATGGTAAGTAGTCATTCCTAATTGGCTTAGGGCTTAGTATGATATATTAGAATGCTGAAGGATGCGATGACACAGCCAAATTCCTGGGGGAGGCCTAGAAGACAGATCTGAGAGCAAAGGAAATTCAAGGCTATGGAAGACTCTTGGAACTTCAGAACTAATGGCCGGTGGTTCAGCATCACCGCTCCCTTCGCCAATTGGTAGATCTGCCGGGTCGCCATCTTTGTGAGGTGCACTTAGCAAGTTCTGATCCACTATCTTTGCATGGGATCATCTGCATAATGAATATAGGGAGGAACAATTGTCGGAACATACTATTATGCCAACAGGATTTTAAAAAACAGCTTTAAAGGACAGCAGTGTAGTACTTCACTGAAAGCAAGTCCTCGAGATGACATCCCTTCAAAGATTTAAACATGGTTATCATGCCAACTCCTAACCTTCTCTTCCCCGTACTAAACATACCCAAACTTCCTAAGCCACTTCTCATAGGGTACTTGCTTGCTATAGGGTATGGTTTCCAGACCCTTCCATATTTTGGCTGCCCTCCTCTGTGACTTGTCAAAAGGCATCCAGTGGCTTTCCATCACTGAATGGGGATTCAAATCCTAATCCAAGACTCAAACCACTATACCAAGCTGGCTATCAAACATTAGTGCAGAAGATGTTGTATCAACAGGTGTTGCTTATCATGGAGGCTCCACTTGCTGAAAATCCTTCTTCATTACAGCTATTACAGCACAGAAGCAGATTTTCTTCCTCACCTTACAACTCAAAGGGGCTGTACAGACAGCCCCAAAGGGGCCGCATGCTGCAGCCCCTTTTCAGCCAGATCGGAGCTGCAGCAACTGCACACTGTGGCCCCCGATCTGGCCTTTACATCGTGGCTTGCTGGCACTCCTTTGATGTTGCATCATATGTACACATCGGCAGAGGGGTGGTGTAATGCCGCACACCGTGCAGTGCAATGCATGGCATCATGCCACCCTGGAGGCAGAGCTAGGACGTGCGTCATTAAGATGCTATGCCCCTACTCTCCCCCAAAGCTGCCCCAAACTGCCAGTCTGAACAGCCCCAAAGTAACCTGAATGCTACTGGTATTCCTAGATAAAGTAGACCCACTGAATCAATTCCCAAATGGTTCTGGAGACAGGATCTGGCGACCTACTACTGCCATCCTCTTTAGCGATAATATTGGCTTTGGCCTCTTGCCTGGACTAATAACACCATCTTCTCTTGCATTGACTTTCGGCTCCTTTCCACATGGAGAACTTGAGTCTACCTGCTCTCAGAGTACTGAGTAACTTGCATGATTTTTTTTTTTGAAAAAGTAACTGGGATAAATGTGCTTACCTTTCAGGTGTGAGATGTCCTATGTGCCAAAACTGTGGCATTTAGTGCTTCTCATTTGAATTATTATAATGGCAAGGGTGTTTTATCTAGCCAGGGAAGCCCTTTTAATCAAAATTAATTGCACTCTGTTCTCCGCAGCTATAAACTCATAGATTCCTTTGTTAGTACAGATGAAGCTCTCCATGTGTTGACCCCTTGAAGGCAAACTTACAGATGTCCCCATGAAATCTCCACTGTTGGTCTTGTACCATGAAGCAGCGTAAAAGCCTCTCTCCATATGACATCCCAACAGGAGTACCTGAGAATCCCAACACAGAAGGGCTAAGAAGCATTACGCTGTTGAACGCCAGCCATTAAGTTGTAGCCTGTAGACATCTAGATATAAAATATTCTTTTGGTATTTCAAAAAAAAATCTTTGAATAGGACACACTCTTCTTTGGGTGGTTAAAGGATGTGGAAATTCCTGGAGAGGACATCCAGCACAGTTGGAAGACCAGAAGCAACCTCGTTGGTTCTCATGGGTCTTTTGGATTTAAAGCCATTTTTAAAAAAAGCAATGGCTTAGCTTTCTGAAAAGTGACAAGAAAGGAATAATAAAGTTCAAGCTGGAACCTTTGGACTGACTATGCTTGGAGCACAAAGCGATGTAGCTCTGCCTCCTGCCTTTTTGGTACTCTGTAAATGCATGGCAGCCATCAATCCTGGATGAGGAAAAAGGGGATATACTCTAATTTGTGAGTGCCCTTCCAGGACCCCAGCATTTTGGATAACCCTTCCCCAACTCAGGTCTCTCTAGATGAGTTGAAGTGCAACTCTCATCATCCCCAACTATCATGGGTAGGGTAAAGATGGGACTTGTAGTCTAACACAACCATCATGGCTAAGCTCTTGAGAAAAGATTAGATGTGTGGTCAAAGAGTACTAGGTTGGAGAAACTGTTATTGAACATTCAAGGCATTGAGTCACTGTCGAAGGTAGCCCTATAACCATCCTAGATCATGTGATGAAACTTTACCTAGGGTCTCCTAATGCCGACGCAGGTGATGAAATGCTTCCTTCTATTTAAAGTAAATATTTGCCTATAGATGATGATGATGATGATGATGATGATGATGACGACGACGACAACTTTATATCCTGCCTTTCCCACAAAACTGGGATTTACACATTAAAAATATTACAATTAAAAACATACACAAACTGTTAATTATAATTTAAAAAATACCATACACTCTAAAATGATTTTGAATAGCCCTTACAGCTCTTTGTTAAAAGCCACCAGTACTAAAAGTCTGTCTCAATGTAAAAGCCTTCACCTGCTGCCAGAAGGACAACAAGGAAGGAGTTCCAAGATGTAGGAAAGTCACTGAGAAGGTCCTTCTTGTTTTCCACCAGCCATGCCTATGTAATACCTGCCTCTGAAATAAACAGACAGACAAATAGGACATTTACATAATAATGTCTGGCTGGATGGAGACCTCTTTCACTGTTGAAATCAATGAGAATCTCCATGCAACATAGACCTCATTCTCACTTACAAAACAGTTTGCGATCCGAATCAATGGATCGATTCAACAGCAGAGAGTGGTTCTCACTACATTTGCCCGGATTGCATTTTTTCCCTGTAAAATAACCCACTTGTGATTCACATTCACAAATGAATCGGTTCAACATGGACCTGCTCCAGCCGGCCAAAAGGCAAATTTAAATCAATTCCAATCCGCATCTGGTTCACACTTGCGCAGAATCGATTTATCCAAAAAGACGCAGAAAACATCAGTGCCAAAAAGACATGGGTTAAATGGGTCTAGCGCGTGGGGGGGGGGGACCCTCTCCGAATAGCTTCAGCAAATCAATTCAAGTGGGAACCAGGGTCATTTGAACCAGTTCAAACCAATTGGTGATCTGGTTTAAAAGGTAGTGGGAATCAGGCCCAAGGGAATCAACATACAACCAAGAGCTAAACTGAAGCCTTAACATCGGTTTCCAGGTCTCAGCTTCGGCGGGTGGCTAATTTACAGTTTAAGAACAATAACAGCATTACTAGCCGGTGCATCTCTGAAGAAGGGAAGCTGAATCGCTAGTGAAGCCGTACATCCATCTGCAAATGGCATGAACGTCATAGCTTAGCAAGAGCTCCCTCAAAGCCCTGCTCTCAATAACCACTGACCCAAAAGCATGATCTGATCAAATGCGCCTTCCCATGAGTGAAAGAAAGGTTAAGCTTGCAATCAATGTAACCACTTCTTCTTTTTTTTGCAGGGAAAACAAACCCATGTTTGCCACCTTGGCCTGTGATATTCCTTTAATTGCTGTTTCCCTCTGTGCTTGAAATCCACAATTTAATGTTGATTGTCTGAACGTCACATGAAATCATATCAAGGTGGCACGGAGGGGGGCAAACGGTTCGAATCCCTTCTCCCGCACCCTTTGCCTAGTGTCTTCGTCTCCAGAAAGGGAGGGGAATGGGAGTTAGGCTACAATTCTCATCTAGTAATGGGTTTTTCCCCCTCCCCTCTATTCTAAAAAAATAAAACTCAAAAAGGCTGGAGAAGAGCGTTTCGCAAAAACCTTCGTCGAGAGATAGGATAGCTCAAAGACTGTGCTTTTCATGAATTAATCAGCTCTGCCAACTGCATTGCTTGACCCTTTAGGCTGGGTGAAATTAATATAAGTAGACAAGGCAAGTACACATGCCCCCTCCCAAAGAGCCTCCAAAGTTCACTTAAGCAATCCAAGTTTCCTTAAAGTTTTATAAGCCAGCTCTTAGAGCGCGTCCTTTGTACTTATTACTGGTGACAGTGAGCATTATAACAGCCACTGAACCTTGCCTGACTTCCGACCCCAATAAGGTAGAGCGTAGTTATCAAGGGAAATATCGGGAATCGGAGCTTGTATATTACATTGAGGTCCTGCCTCTCGAAACAGCCCCCTGTAGACTCTTCAAAAGGGATGTCAGCGGAGTAAACAGCTAATATCGGAAGACATCTACTTACGAGGTAGTGGCATTATTGCTTGTTTAACTGGATTCAGCAGAGTAACCCTTGGTAATCTTTTTTCCTAGGGAGAAATCAAGTTGCTTATAGTGCAAGGCTTCCCAGGAAGTTCCCTTTTAGGAGTCATTTGTGATTTCTTCTGCCATTTGTCACCCTTTTCACATTATGCACCCATCCCTCAAAGATTTTGGTGTTATTCATTAACTTAGTCTCTACTTATTCCATCACCATTCTTGTTCCTTTTCTATTTCTTTTTTTCCCCTTAATAATAATAATAATAAAGTAAGATTGAGAGGATGAAACTTGAAAAATCCCATTTAAAATCCCTCTAAAAATGACTGTGAAAGGTAACGTTAACAAAAATTAAGAAAGGTGGTTGTTGCACCTCATCTTTCTATCTCCCATTCATTCGCCTGAAATCTCTTGTTAGGCCCAAATAGAAGAGACCTGTTGAATCAATGGGGTTTATGTACATCTTGGCTCATTATTCAACAATTGATACAAGGAGTTTGCATCAGGGTTTGGCAACTGGGGAAATCTAGAGGATCCCATTAGTACCCTATAAGAACTTGTAGGGGCACAACTTCCATTGCAACTCCTACAAAAAAAAAAAACCAAACTTTTTCATTCCCAAATGTCCTCAAATGCCTACTAGGACTACAACCACACTGCCAAATTAATGCAGTTTGACACCACTTCTGCAATGGACCTCCCTTGGGGCTCTCCATTTCAAGAGGTTCAGAAAAGCACACTTGGGCTCATCCGTTCCTAGGGCACTATCAAGTCAAGCAATGCTAAGTCTTGCTTGTGATTAATGGGTTTAAATTATTCAGCGGTGACCAGGGGTGAATGTGGCAGGATAAAAAAGGAGGGCCTTCTTCAAATCTGCCATCCTCAAGGTGCTTCCTCCAGAATAACAGCTTTGCCATCTTGGAAAAAGAAATCAGGCTGCAATGGGGGAAGATGTTTTTGAGGACCGTACACCTACTACCAGGCAGCTGAGATTGCCTCTTGCAAGTCAGGAGCATCCACACCTCCCTTCTTTTGCCATTAATCATGCAATACTTGTAACACTTGAGCTATGGGCCTAGGGCAGGCGAGTGGGGGGAGAAGGAAAGAAAGAAGAAGAAATCAGATCTCTCACCCTTTGCTAGTTGATTATCATTTCCATAATGTAAAAGGTTCCTGCTGAATTATTGAAGCGTTCTTCTTTCTCTTCTTTTAAGGCTTTTCACAGATAAGTGAGGAAGAGCAAAGCTAACATTCACCAATTCATGATCTAATCAATGGCAGCTAGCAGTTGCCAGATCGGTTGAATCGCAAGCCTACTCCAGACCTATCCAAGCAAGGATAGCACCTTGGAGATGTCCAAAACATGACCGTCTTGGTTTAGTCTTCTTGGCTTCTTCAGACCAATCTGGAAGAGTCCTGTTGTATTCTTGTGTGCCTTCAAGTCTTTTCCAACTTCTGGTGACCCTAAGGCAAACCTACATAGGGCTTTATTCACAAGATTTGAGTCACAAGGGCTCAGTTCATGGAAGATGCTTCCACTCAATTTTCAGAGGTCATTCTCATGTTAGGTGCCTTCTCTCTTTATTTATGAAGCCCAATGTGTCTCTGTTGAAAAGGGATCCGATTTGTTTTGGTTGCCTAGTTGCAAAACTGATCATTGCACAAAGTGGAAAAGTCAAAACAGCCTGCCCAGTGTGTCCTGATGTGTAACATGTCCTGATACAAAGACCAATGTGTGATCTTGAGAAGTCTGGAGAATAACCAAGAAATGATCCGATCCCATGGATTTTATGAGCATGAAAGTGCACATCATCCCAGTCAGTTTTACAACAAACCTGAAAAGCCATTGCATCCACACTACAGAAATAATTTGGTATGGCACCACTTCAATTGCCATGGCTCAATGCTATGCAGTTCCCAGAATTCCCTAGCACTGAGCCATGGCAGTTAAGGTGGTGTCAAACCGGATTGTTTCTGCAGTGTGGCTGCAGCCTAAGTTATCATGCTTCTACTAAACCAGAGGCTATGACAGAGGTCCAAAACACACTGCTGAAAAAATCCAGTTTGAGACCGCTTGAACTGCCCTGGCTCAATGCTAGGAAATTCTGGGAACTGTCATTTTGTGAGACAGCCTTCTCTGTCAGAGAGCTCTGGCTGCCACAATAAACTACAAATCCCAGGATTCCCTAGCACTGAACCAGAGCAGTTAAAGCAGTCTCAGTCTGGATTATTTCTTCAGCATGTTATGGACCAGAGAGACAGGCAGCCAAGCGGTGAAATATAAACATATACAGGAGCCCTGGTGATGCAGTGGTTAAATATTAGTCCTGCAGCCACAACATTGTGAGTTCGATCCCAGGCAGAGCTCCAAGGTCCACTCAGCCTTCCATCCTTCCATAAATCGGTAAAATGAGTCCCCAGCTTGTTGAGGACAATTAATTTAAACATTGTAAACCGCTTAGGCAGTGCTAGTTCACTGATAAGTGGTATAGAAATGCACAGTCAGCTCACACTGTATGTGGGCTTCCTTTAGGCAGCTTTCAGCTTATGCTGGAGCTGCACTACAATTAAATAAATGGCACACGCACCTGTGACACTTCTGCGCCATGCTGCATGCATGCAGCCCATTGTTTTCAATGGGGTGTGAGCATACGCACTTTTCCCCTTATGCAGGGGGGTCTGGAATGGATCCTAGTCTAAGGGAAGGACTGACTGTATTTGCTATTGCTATTGCTATAACATAGCCATCTTGATTTCCTTTACTTCCAACTTGTATTTCCCCCATCTCAGTTTTCCTCTTTTAAAATGATCTCCTACTCTGTTCCCCAAGTGTAGAAGTAGGGGCTCTGTTCTCTAATACCTTTCCCTTGCTCTTTTATTCCTCAAGTGCTTTGTCCCCCTCCCTCCGTAACAGTCCCTAATATGCTCCTCCATTTGATTTCTGCAGGCGCTCGCTGCTGGCAAGAGCCTCCATCTAATTACCTTGTCCCATTGCCTTCTCTTCCTTCCCTTGAGAAGTCTCAATTAGTATACCTTTTGCTTCGCCGCCTGTCACCTTTGGAGATGCCAGGTGGGCCTAACTCCAGCTTAAGCCATGCAGAAAATAAATGAGGAACCCGCGCTTGGCTCCTCCAGAACACAAGGTGGATGTTCCTTTGCAAACCAGCGCACCTTTAATAGATGATAAATTGACAGAAAAAGGCGGCCTTGTTAATGTCGCAGCCCTTGAGCTAGTCGGCGTGCGGCATCCTTTCATTACTCAAAGATAACGGCGGAGACCCCGTTCTCCTAAATCCAGGGTGATATATTTCCATCCACGGAGAGCAAAACGGTGGCTGATTAACATAGCGCCGGACCGTGATTGAAATTAACTCTTGTCCTGGAAGATTGGAGCAAAACCTGCCATTCGTCTTACTCATTATTACATTTATAGGCAATTAGGAAACAATCTTGGGGAGTTTCCTTTTTCTCGAAAGAGAAGACGCCGTGTAATTCTTCCGACTGTACAGAGGGAAGCAGAGACAGTGAGACAGTACACTTATTTGAGATACACACACACACACACACACAGAACTTTACTTGCATCTTTTTATCTCCTTTTGTGCACTTTTAACTCTGGGAGCTGTAGTTTTGTGACACATTTAGCCTTCTCTGTCAGGGAGCTCTAGTGCCACAACAAACTACAATTCCCAGGATCCCACAACACTGAGCCATAGCAGATAAAGTAGTGTCAAGCTGGATTATTTCTTAAGTGTGGATGGCAACTTAAATCCCTCCTTTCCATTTCCCATGAGATACAGAATGCAGAAGGGATGAAAAGGAACTTTTCTGAGACCTGGTTAATATTCTGTAATTTATGTTGAATGATAGGAAGTAGGGGAGAAAGTTTGCTGGGATCCTAATCAATTTGATTGATCCTTTTTTATTAAACAAAAAAGCCTCCTTTGTAAATAGAGATCTTCCTAAATGCCATCGTTTACCCTGAGTCCTATCTGGGCACACATATCCACATTGGCAACTGCTGGCCTCCATGTCTGCCAATGGGGCAGTGTATCCGCTCTGCGTTCTTTGTGTTGGCATCTTGGATAGCTCCATTAAAGTTCGAACTAAAACCCAGAGCAGATTCCCCACTCTATTGACGCACACCATGCCTGATCATGTCCAGAGAGAGACAGAGGCTGCTTCTTTCTTCCTACAAAGTAATGGAAAAGCTGAGGAACGTTGCAAAAGCAAGAGCTTCACATTTGCAGCTTTGCGCTTTGAATTTTCAACCCAGACAAAAGCAGATCGGCTTCCATGTCTGAGAGGAGAACATTTAGGAAAACACTGAGCTCAGAGGGCCATGAGTAAAGTTAAACCCATCTCCATTCAGGCAGCCAGGAATCCCATTGGCTCCTATTTTAAAAGCTTTCAGCCCCTGTTAGCATAAGCCAGCTCATTCCACTGTGCAAAAGCAAATCATGACCAGGTCAACTCAGGCTATCAGGGAAATGAGCTGTTGATCATTCAAATTACAGGGCGGGCTTGATTCACATTCGGCACAGCGCAGTTACATCGATCGGTTTCAGATTAATGCGCCTTTAAGCAGGGAGTGGGAAAGCAGATGGCTTCTGAGGCTGTGCAAGAAGGATGCAAAGCAGCCTTCCTCCCAAACTGTGGTCTCTTCCAGTTGTGTTGCACTACAGCTGGTTAAGGATGATGGCAGTGATAGGCCAAGACAACTCAGAGGGGACAAATTGGAGGAAGCTGTCTTTGCAATGCTCTTCCAAGATATTGTTATCTTTGAGGCTGCATGTGCACTGCAGAATTAATGCAATTTGGCATCAGCTTAACTGCCATGGCTCAGTGCTATGGAATCCTGGGATTTATAGTTTGTTATGGCACCAGAGCTCTCTGAGAGAGAAAGTCATTCCATCTTCCATATGACATCCTTTCAACTATTTAAACATGGCTAGCATGAAACCTCTTAACCTTCTCTTCTATAGCTCAAGGAGTTGAACAAGATGGCCCTTGGGGTCCCATCCCATTCTATGATTTACTGCTATCTATTTCCATTAATGTACACAATGTTGCAAGGCATACTTTGACCATGATGGAGGTAATGAAAAGAAGGGAGAGACTAAATGCCTGAATCCTATTGATTGTTATGACTATCACACCTTGATGTGGTTTCATCACTATAGTATGCGAGCGCCATGCTGTGTAATGCTGAGAATACTAGAAAAATGTCTGTCTGTGGCTGCATCTGCACTGCAGAAATAATCCAGTTTGGCACCACTTTAACTGCCATGGCTCAGTGCTATGAAATTCTGGGAAATGTACACCTTTAAATGTAATTAAAGTGGTGTAAAACCTGATTATTTCTGCAGTGTGGATGCAGCCTGTGTGCATGTGAGAGAGAGACAAAGACAAGTTGGTACCTCAAAACAAAACAGAGCTTGGGAATGTTTATTTCTTGAACTTCAAAAATCCTGCAGCCAGCACAGCCACTGGTGAATTCAGGATTTGGACAAAAAAGGTAACTTCTCTGAGCTCTGGGCTTACTGACTTTATTCCACAACAGAAATCAGCCAGCTGCCATCCTCTCCTGGCATATACACATCACTTGGATTTCTACTGTCTGAAGTATTTGTGAGAAACAGGGATTAAGGACAAGGGAGGGAATACTCTCTCCAAAGCTAGCGATTACAGCATGGCATTTTCTGCTGGCTGTCCTAAATCCGCTTTCACCTGGGACTTGTCAAAGAGCAGATATTAAATCTTCATTTCAGACAGATAATGACAGGTGCCCATCTATGGGACAGAAGGACCAATCGTAACCTGTGAAAACTGGGTTGCATCGGTGCAGTGAGATGTAGCCTTGGATATTTCGAACTGTTACGTCACATGCTGCATGAATAGTGATAACCATCATGGCCCAAAATGCCTTCACTATACATGACACTTTGCAGCACAAGGGAAAGAAAAAGAAAGAAAAGTTAGGTCCATGTCTCCAAGGAGATTCCTATCAAAATGACGTGGAGAGGAGATGCAAAGGCAGCAACAGATGAATGCAACCTGATGCAGCTGAAACTACTGTTTATTCATTTGTTCATTTGCTTTCTAAAGATTTATAGAGCTGCTCATTGTGGTCAAGCCACTGCCCATGTTGATTAGGGGATTCTGGGAGTTGTAGTCACAAAAGTATCTGCTCAAAGGCAGGGATGAGAAACCTTTTAGGCCCTCCGGATGGTGGCCTACAGTTCCCAGCATCCCACTCAGCACTTCCAACGGCAAGCGACTATGGAAGTTGTAGTTTATGACATCTAGTTCTGCAGTGTGTTTTGGACTATAGCTACACCGCTGCTCCCCTCCTAAGAGTAAGGGTCTGGGTCTGGAGTAACATTGCAGTTCAACTTTACCTGATCCTAAGTCACTTTACGATGACATAAAAATTGAAAATGGCCAGAGTTTGAACCAGGAACGAAATGGCATCAAAGATAAGAACTGTGAGCTACAATTTTTGCTGTTTTGTTTTGGCCTTTAGTATGGATTAACCACTCTTGACCTCCTGGGAACCTGGTGGCGGCTTTGAATGTGTGATCATAGAGTGACCTCTGGTGTTACAAAGAAAAGGATGGAATTGATGTCACTCGCAATCTGTGACAGTGTCCCCAGACATGAAGGCAGTGGAGGGGGAGAAGGAAAGAGCTGAATCCATGCTTATCCCTTGTAATCCTGCAGGCTGGGATTTCATGCACACACAAAAAATGTGACTGTTATTGTCAGCTCTTATTTGATGCTAAAATCTTCCCAGCCTAGAGATCCTGATCAAGGTCTTAAATGGATAAAAGAGACCAGAAGGTGCATGAAGCAAAGGAAGGGAGAGCTCTTTAGAGGCTAGGCGTCTGCGGGGAGAATTTGCGTACAGGCAAGGCAAGAGCCGTCGTTTGGATCAAACTACAAGAACATAAACCTGACTTAGAATACTGTAGAAGTAATGCAGTTTGACACCACTATAAGTGCTGCAGCTCCATCCTATGGAATCCTGGGATTTGTAGTTTTGCAAGCTCCTTAGCCCTCTCTGGCAAAGTGTGCTCGTGCATCATAAAACTTCAAACCCAGATTGTGTAGGATGGAGCCATGGCAGTTAAAGTGTTGTCAAACTACATTGATTATACAGTGTAGATGCACCATCAGTGGGAAATATAAACAGAAAGCTAGATCTCCACTCCATGTCTCAGTGTTGTGCTCTCTTGCAAGTGTTGCTATCAGAGATATATCTCCTTGCTCATCTCATTCTCATAGGGAAAAAGAAGAACATATAATATTTTTCTCCTTGTCAATGAGTATAGGATGGAATTCTGTTTGTGACATACATTCACATTCCATATACAAAGGGATTTTTGGTGCACCTTTGAAACTAACAGAAAGAAAGAAGTTAGTAGCATGGGTTTTCATAGACTTGGGCCTACTTCCTCACACGCATCTAAGGAGCATAGATACTGTGCATGGAATAAATGAATGCATACTTTGCCACATCCAAATAAAAAGACATAAACATGTGCAATGTGAAGTTTCATAGGAAAAGAGTCCTAATGAGCTGGACTTGGGCCTTAAGTTTGTAAGCTATCAAACAAACCAGCTACAAACTAGTGCGGTGTAGTGGTTGGAGTGTAGGACTAGGAACCTGAGAGACCAAAGTTTGGTCCCCTGCTCAGATATAGATGACCTTGGGCAAGTCACATACTCTCAGCCCCCAAAAACCCATGATGGGATTTCCTTAGGGTACCCATATGTCAGAAATGACTCAAAGGTACACAACAACAACCCCGCCCCAGCATCATCCTTGCTGATACAGTAGGTCACCAGCTTAATCATCATTGACGAAAACTACTTTGGCATATAGAGTTTGGAGGAAGAGAGGCCAACAAACCAAATCCAGGCACCAGCTGAAGACGTAGCTGCCAATTGCCTTTTTAAAACATCCAAGCAATTGAGCCAAAAAAGAGAGTTGCAAGAGGCCAGTCAAAAAACCCTCACCCAGATGGTGATGTTTTGCAAAATACATACCACAGATTGCAGTGCGCTTCACTTATTCATGATTACATGAGCCAAAGAAGGGCAATATAATTAAAATGTACACACTGGGCCATTCTTATCACACTCTCTTACTTTCCTTCTCTCTCTCTCTCTCTCTCACACACACACACACATATACACAAGTGTAAACAGGTACATATCCCAAATTGAAGCCAATCAAGTTAAACCGTCTCATCCAAACTGCTCCATTTGGCATTCTCTCTGCAGTCCTCTTCTTCACTGTAAGTGATGCCAATTTGACTAAGAATGGATAGATGGAAAACAAACAAACAAAACCGAAAGTGTATTTTCCAAGTTCAGTCAGTAGGAGAGAGATTTGATTGGTCAGAATCCTGCTGGTGTCTTAAGCATGTATAATTCACCCCCTCCCAAGAGAAGTACTGGACATTTTGTCCAATGCAAAACATCCCCATTAGGTTTTGCGATTGCAAATGCAGAACTGAACATGTGGCAGCTTTGTACATGGTTGCACGTGGTCACAGCATTGTGACGCACATGAGGAATTGGTTGTGCATTCAGTTCAATTGGTTGTGCATTCAGTTCAATTGTGCAATGCTGCCAGTCAACACAAGGGCTGTGTGGCACTATTAATGCATAGCTCTGCATGCGGGAAGTTACTCTCAGGTGAAAGGCTGCCATTTCCCCAAACCTTTCCTTCATTACCAACAGAGCAATACAAGAAGTGAAGCCAGAGAGACAGATTCTTCCAGATGTAGGTCATGCTTCTTTCTTGTCAGCTTCCCAAATGCAACGGACTGGATAGCTTTGGAAACTGGAGGATGCTGGTCCAGACAGAGCCTTCACCTGATCCAGCAAAGCTCTGTTCTGTTTTTATGACATTGTGCCATCTATAATGACATCCCATATTTCTGTGCAGGAAGCAAGTGACTCCTGGCAACCTATTAACCCTGATCCAATGCACCAGGGTGAGCAACAGATGTTAGTGTCAGAAAACAGAGAAGGACGGGAAAGGAGAAGGTGGAGCTTGGGTAGCCAGAGGCTTTTGCCTTAGAACAGGAAGACATAAACATGCCCCTTCCCCTTAAGAACAGCAATGAGAGGAAAGCTACCTTGAGGCATACTTAATGGTCTTTGCAGCATCAATAACCAATGCAATCGTATGTAGAGAGATCTTGTAGCACCTTTGAGACTAACTGAAAGAAAGAATTTGGCAGCATGTGCTTTCGTAGACTTCAGTCTACTTCCTCAAATACATTTGAATTGGTGATCCAAATGCATCTGAGGAAGTAGACTTAAGTCTATAGAAGCTCACGTTGCCAACTTCTTTCTTTCAGTTAGCCTCAAAGGTGCTACAAGATCTCTCTACAGACTAACATGGCTATATCTTTGAATTCAACCAATGTAATCATCACTTCCCACAAACTATCTCACTGGCAAAGAGTGGGAGTGGGATTTATGTTGGTTTAATACAGGAGCAGGCAATCTATTATCTAACCATGAAGGAACTAGATAAGATCAACCGTCAAGACATATTAAATGCCAAAGACAGAATCTTCCATGCCATAGTATTTCTGAATTCTATGTATGTTTGTCAAAACTGGACAGTGAAGAAAATGAACAGGGGAAAAAATCAATTCATTTGAAATGTGGTGCTAGATGAAAGTTCTGTGAATACCATGGACTGCTAAAAAAGACAAATGAATGGCTCTTAGAGCAAATCAGGCCTGAACCCTCGCTGGAAACCTAGATGAGTAAAATGAGGCTGCCATACTGAAGATATACCATAAGATGACATGAGCCATTGGAAAATATGATACAACTTGGTAAAGTGCAGTACAGAAATAGCCCAGGTGGACACCATTTTAAATTCTGTGGCTCAATGCTATGGAACTCTGAGATTTGCCATTTTGTGAGGCATTTAACCTTCTCTGTCAGAGAACTCTGGTGCCACAACAAACTACAATTCCCAGAATTCTGTAACACTAAGCCATGACAGTTAAAGCAGTGTCAAACTGCATTATCTCTGCAATGTGGGTGCACAGCAGGACACCTTGCAAAACGTTCCACTGATGCTCCCACAGCCAATGGGACATGTTGTGCATTGAGACATGTTGTGCATCAGGACATGTTGTGCCATGGCCACACCGCTGGCTTGACTTGAGCAATGGTCTTGATGATGTACCTATATCTCCACCCCACTCCAGAGAATATGAATACTGTTCAATGGCACAATTCAACTCTATGCAATTGTAAATTGGCTTACCGATAGGATGCTACTCGGTGACTCTCTACCACCTTAGCAACATTAAAGCTAAATCAATCTAGCTAGCTATTCTCTGTAAAAAAAAAATCCTAAGATCCTCCTAGTAAACAAATCATTTAATAGCAATACAAAAGAAGGGAGTGATGTGAAGATTTCAAAGCGTACCAGTCCTACTGGTGATGAAACCACTACCAAGCCTTCTATCTGAACCGATTGCATTTTGTTTTATACTCAGTTCCTCACAAGGAAACGTTGATGACCCTGGTCTGATCTTACCCCGAGCTGCAATTTTTATCCCACCTCCCCACCTCCATTTTTCAGGGTGACAAAACTAAGTTGAAGCATACATCTGAATTCCCTGACAGCAGTTTGACCCTAGCTTTAGCTCAACTGATTATGATATCCAACGACAACAATCGTTCCTTACGTCGTCAGCGGTAATGCGGGGGGACAACTGTGAAAGGACTGTCACAACATGGGGTGCTATGGACTGGAAAGAGAGGCTCCCTGATAGGGTGCTTTGGTCTCCGGTGTGCCCCTGGTAAAGTGATCTAAGTGGCACTGGCCCCGTGCCACAGCCGTCTCTTCCCACCCCATGGAAGGAAATGTATAACAGCATTATGAACATGTCACTGGCGTTGTTAACAGGCATGAGCCGAAATGCTCATTTGATATTCACAGGGAAGCGAAGAAAATCCCTTTAATTATTGAGCATAAGTGAACTCTCCTCTGTTCCCCAAAAGCCAGCAGGTCTTTAGATTGACCATGCTTCATTGACCAATTTGTACAGTTGCATTTCTTCTCTTTATTTTATGTTTTCCTTTTTCATGTTTATCCCAGTTCCATCCATCTTGCCATCCAGTCATGGCAAAGAATGGCATTGCTATGTAACTGGACCCAACCTCTTGAAAGTCTTTGTTGTTGTTATTAACCTCCCTTGAGTCAGTCCCAGCTCATGGCAACCCTGTGGATGAGACATCTCCAAAACTCCTTATCCTCCACTGCTGAGCTTAAGTCCTGTAAATTCATACCAATGACCTCCTTTATAGATTCCATCCATCTAGTACAGAGGTTGTCAACCTTTGATCCTCCAGCTGTTTGGGGCTTCAGCATCTAGAAGCCTTTGCCAGAATGCATAGCCAATGATGAGGGAATCTAGATGAAGTCAAAAACATCTGGAGGACCAGAGGTTGAGAACCACTGATCTAATATATGGTCTTCCTCTCTTTTTACTTCCCCTCACCTTTCCTAGCATTATGTCTTACAGTATATCCAATAAGTTGTGGCCAAAGTATGACAAAATGGAGAGAAGGCCACAGAAAGACTGAAGGTCACAGCTGGACAACACACAAATCATAAGAAAAGGAAGAGGTCACCATTCTGTCCGTAAGAAGAAATTCAAAACCTATACAGGCTGAGCCTGTATTCATTGCACCTGATGTGGACATTGCTCTACATCTAAAAGAAAGAAACTGCAACTGTTAATTGGTTTCATTGTAGAAGGCAAAAATAGATGCAATTTGCATAACAGAGAGACTGTAAGGCTCCACCAAGGGCAGGTCAGTCCTCTCCAACTTACCTTACCTCATTTCTCCTTGTGCCAGGGCACATATACATCCAATGACCATTTGGTACCAAGGTGTCCAGACAATAGTTAGGTGTATTTCAGCAACTGGTCTATAAAGGCATCTTCTAGGACTCCTCAGAGCTTCTCCAGGAGGTCAGAGAGGATGGCATCATCTTTAAGTAACTGCTGGAATCAGGTGGGCAGCCCCCTCTCCATTATCTCCTTGCAAACACATGCCCATGGCAGAGTGTGCCCTGGCACCAGGACAGGAAAGACAGAGCCTTTTGACTCAGGGCAGAGCTGAGTCCAGCCATCAATGCTGACCATAAACATACATTTATAGGCATAAGCTGGATCTACATCTGCATATATTACCACCAGCACATGAACTGTTACCTGGGAAAAGTCAAAGAGAAGACAAGAAGCTGAAGTCAACCTGGTTGTAAGAACATAAGAAGAAACATACAACGGGTTCTTGTTATCCACTGGGGTTTGGTTCCAGGAAACCCCATGGATACAAAAATCCGTGGATGTTCAAGTCCTGTTATATACAAAGGAACTGTAAAATGGTGTCCCTTATATAAAATGGCAAAATCAAAGTTTCCTTTTTGGAATGTTTCTTTTTCATACTTCCAAGTCACAGACTGTTGAATCTGCAGATGCAGAATCCATGAATATGGAAGTCACTCTACTGAGTTGACCTAGCCAAGTATTGTTGACTATGTTGACTTCGTAGTTTCAGACAGGAACTTTCCTAGCCCTGCTTGGACATCTCTGGAAGCTCCCAATCCAAATAGTCTCTAGGCCTAACCCTGCTTAACTTCCAGATTCTGAAGTTAAGGGTTGGAGTCAATGTTATCATCTGTCTACTCTCATGCCACCCCAGACATTGCTTGTAACATGCGCTGATGCATTTTACTTCTAACATTCATATCCCTCCCATGGTTCTCCAGGAAGATGGAGAACACATTCAACTGAGTTTTTCAAAACTTTCACAAGGCCATTTCAGCATCTTTTGCAGCATTCTCTCACACAGTTAAACAATTCTCCCAATGACCCCAGGCTGCAAATGCACTGCAGTAGATATAACACAGTAGGCCCAAAAACATTATTAGGCATCACGGTGGGAGACTATACAGTGGGATGCTGGTTTTCCTGTTAGATGTGAGTCTGAAAGGGGAAAAAACATCAGAAGTTACCTCTCAACACAGATTTTTAGTGTATGTGTGCATATGTGCCTCAAATCACCTGTCGACTTATGGTGACCCCATGAATTTCATAAGTTTCTTAGGCAAGGGATACTCAGAAATATAGCCTTCAGCACTTGGTATTTGTTGGCGGTCTCCCATATACAGATCTGAGCGAGTGTCCCTTTTGAATATGGGTATATTTATAACAGCATTATTCCGCTTCTTCAAAATGCTCAAGGAAGGTGTTGCTTTGTTTTGGTTGTTATACAAATCCCAGAAAATGTCACCTGACAATCAGCCACGGCTTCTGCTCCCAAGATGTCAGGCAATTCTTTGCTTTCTTTATATGTGGCCTGCTACCAGTAGTAGGGAACCTTTGAGCATCCAGACATTTGGAGCCATTGGCTCACCCCAATTCCATGCAGTAAGGGATTGTAGGAAGGGAGCTTTGACAAGAAAATGAGTTCTTTTAGTGTGCCCTTCTATATTTATTCTTTGTAAATTAATGTATTCAGCATTTTTAATTCTGATGATAATTTAATACTATTTTATTCACAATTTTTCATATACTTTTAACGACGTATATTTTTATTTGTACTTTCCACTATAGTGTAAGTCATTTTAAGTCCCAGTTTGAGGCAAAGGTGGGATATAAATAACGGGATGGATGGATGGATGGATGGACGGACTGATGGTGTGAGAAAGCTTCAGGACAGGCAAAGTCCACTCACTCCATCTAAAGAGAAAACAGCTACATATAAATACACTATTTTTTAAAGTCTTGTTCTTCCAATGTAAATATCAGGGCAGTGTCCATTGTTCTCTCTCTTCCAACATACACACCTTATATCAGCGCTACTCAAAGTGTGGGTCCCTGGACCATTATCGTTCCTTGAGCCTATACTGCTAGTCCCTGGTGAGTTTCCAGGAAAGAAAGGAACAGTTGTCATCAGTGGGGATAAATGCAATGCCAGTCCTTGCCACAATGGGGAAAACAACCCAGCTTGTCCACTACATCAGATAACTTAAGAAGCAATGCTCCCATGTGAGAGTTGGATTTGACCGAAACTCTCCACTGCACCCCTGCTCTGTTTGAAGTGCTGCCCAGTCCAAATCCAGATTAACACCCATAGAAAGCCAGGAAAGGAGAAGGACCTAAAAGCTGCTCATCAGCAAATAGTAAACTGGATGGCAGACTGAAAAGGCGCATGGGTCCTCTGGCAACACATGACAAGATGTATTTGTATTTGATTGACAGTAATTATTTCCATGTGTGCATCTATAGCAGGGGTAGGCAACCTTTTTGAGCCGGGGGCCGGGTTGCTGTCCCTCAGACAACTGGGGGACCGAAGCCAAAAAATAAATAATTAAATATTTTTTAAAAAATTTATATAAATAAATAAACCAGGACAAATGTAGGACAACAGTTTCAAATGGAGGACACTTTTTTTAAAAAAGTGGAGGACACGCAAAAAAATTTGCTGGTTTTTTTAAAAAATGTTAATATAAATGCATGTTTCTGAGGCGTCTACAGACAATTGCCCCCCCTTGCCCCTGCGCGCGAGAGGCCAAAGGCCCTGGCAGCAATCGGCGGCAGGACCGGACTGGAGCTGGTCCCAAGGCCTCGCCGGGCTGCATCCGGCCCGTGGGCAGCAGGTTGCCTACCCTTGATCTATAGCAATAGCAATAGTATTTACATCTCTAAGTGGTTTATAATCTGTAAACCAATTGCCCCCAACAAGCTGGGGATTCAATTTACCGACCTACGAAAAGATGGATAGCTGAGTCAACCTTGGAGCCCTGGGCTCAAACTCACAACATTGTGGCTGTGGTACTAGCATTTAACCACTGCACCACCAGGACTCCTTATATAACTTATATATACCTATAAATTGCCATGTGCACAATTTATGCAAGCCTGAGAATTCTTTTGTTGCCTTTTTTGTAGAGATGTTTTTCCTCCTTTTGGGGGGCAATGGATTAAGTGGCCTCCTTTGGATTCTCACTGGAAAAAAGAAGACCCTTGCTCTAACCAAGAAGGAGGGTGTATGTGTGTATCGGTCCCCACCCCAACCCATCCAAACTTGATCTCAACTATGTAAGGGCAGGCCTCGCTTGCCTATCACAAAGTATTTGCCTTCTCTCCACTCCTTGCTTTGGGGGAATTTACCTGAGATGACAAGCTAGACCTGGAAGGAGAAGCCTCAGCCCACTCCGCAGCAGCTCCTTCATTTTGTCTTTGCAGAGTGACAGCTGTGCAGAAGTGCATGAAAAAAGGGTTAGCAACTTCACAGTCCCCACCACCATCCTCTAGTTTGTTTATTTGTTTGCTTGTTCGGTTCAGTCATGGTGCATCAGACAAAAGGAGAAGATGAGGCCAGGAACACTTTCTGCCCTGACGGAAATCTCAGCCGCCCTCATTAGCGTCACTTTCCTCCACGCTCACAAACCTTTCGACGCAAAGCCGGAGGAATCACCCTCTACGTGGTTGTTGTTGTTTCACTCGGGGCCATTTCAGAAAACATCCAATTCCTCGCTGAACCAGAGAGGGACCTGTGTCTTTCAAAGGCATCGTGTCAGGTGTGAAATGCGCCTTTGGTGTTCGAGGGCCTACTTCTTGGCCGAGCGGGACTCTGACAGTTCAAAGGTGGGGTTCGATTTAGGTGCAACCGCTTGACGTTCTCAAGGCTAGCCACTCCATATAAAGCATCACGCTGTCAAACACCTAATAATGTCTATTCCCGAGAAGGAGCTGCCTAACCCCTTGCCAAAAAAGAAACCGCGAAAGAATCTCGTGGCCCCTTAAAAAGGAACAAATGCATTGTGACATAAACTCTTTCTTAAGACTAAACAAGCTTAACAACTTTTTGACACACACACACAAAACAAAACTCCTTATGTCTTTCCCTCTGATATAAAAGAGAGTGAGAAGATATTCTTAAGGACTTTGAAAATACTTTTTGCAAAGGAGGGTACAATCATCCAAGATTTTCTGCCCACTAGCCTTCCAAAGTTGCCCACCCCAGTTACTGTTAGTAACATCTGCTGGCTTAGTTCCCCAATTCCACTTTACAATCAGAAACCACATCAAGAGAAGGAGTTCAGCTGCTGATCAAAGTGCAACAAGGATAACATTTCCAGGCCCTTCCTACCAGCAAGCAAGGAACTGCAACAGAGAGCCTTCTTCTGACTGTTGCAACCTCATTCACTGATGGAAGAAGGCTGGAAAGATCCTCTTTGTGCCCCGATTGGAAGATGAACAGACCAGCTTTTCTCAACATGTCCACCATCACAATCACTGTTGTTGTGTGCCTTCAAATTATTTCCAACCTACGGTCATCCTAAGGTCACCTACCATGGGGTTTTCTTGGCAGGATTGGTTCAGAGGAGGTTTGCCATTTGAGGCTGAGAGCATGTGTCTTGCTCAAGGTCATCCAGTGGCCAAGTGGGGAATCAAACCCTGGTCTCCAGAGTCATAGTCCAAACTTCAAAGTGCTACGTCACGTTGGCTCTCACAGTTGTGTTACTGGATACAAATCAGCTACAGATCCACAACTCTAGCGTTGTGTCTACACTGCAGAAATAATGCAGTTTGACACCACTTTAACTGCCATGGCTCAACATTACAGGATTCTGAGATTTGTAGCTTGGTGTGATGCTTAGCCTTATATTCCAGAGGACTCTGGTGCCACAATAAAATTGTAAATCCCGGGATTCCATAGGATGGAGCCGTGACAGTTAAAGCAGTGTCAAAACTGCATTAATTCTGCAGTGTGGCACTGGCCCTCGCTTACACATTGCAATAACCAAACCCCAGCCTGCATTACTAAATGCTCAACTGAAGTTTTAACTTATAAAACTAGGAATTTGGGGGCCAGATGTTAAATGAGAGAGAAAGGAAACATGTGTACTTCACGTTTTGTTATGAATGTGCCCTTCTGACTGAATACACTCCGCTATGCACACTATCCTAAAATAGACAGCTTTTAGGAAACATAAGACGGCTTTTCTCCTATAGTAGCACACAGTTGGCAAGAGAGTCATTTCGCTGGATCTAAAAACTGGTTTATTTAAGGTAGCAAGAGCGCTGGGTGCTATAAAGGAAGGACGCAAGAGCCAAAACAGAAAATTGACCATTCTGCTTCTATACTCTTGGGGAGAGCAGACCATTTTGATTCTATTTATTTATTTTCAGTCCCAGCCCTGGCAAGCAACAATGCCTGATGTTTCAGAACAAAGCCAAGAAGAAAAAAACTATGTAAAATCTGGACTACGCTAAGCCAACTGTTCTGTGCTGTTGTTTGAAGAGTTGTTGGACAATGTGCGGCGGAAGATGCTTTCCTGATGCCCGAGGCCATTGTTGTTTAGAAACAGACCTTCGAAGCAAAGTCTCAGCGGAAAGACACAGATTAGACTTCTTCACAGTTCAAGGGTCTTTCGATGCAAGGGTACAGATGCGGAGTACAGAAGGAGAAACAGACCAGCTGAGGAATACATGGGTCTGCAGAAGTTGGGCAGAAGACCAATCCATATGCCATGGGGCCAGTCCCTGCCTTGGCTTCTGCAGACATCAGAATTTGAAATGCTTTCAAGTTCCAGGAGAAGGACACACATGGACTCTGACAACAATATTAAACAGCAATCTAGTGATTGTCGACTGAGAAGTCAGTCTGAGTGGATGTGATGGATCTGGATGCCAGGTATAGGATTGTGGCAATGTAAAACAATGCCTGGAATTCTATTAGTTGGTCCCAAGTAGAGTTATTATCATCATCATTATCATCATCATCACTCTACTTGGGTCTAATTAACAGAATTCTAGCCATTGTTTTACATTACAGTCTTTAGAAACCAACATGTATCCCCAAAAAGCTTTTGTAAAGTTCAAACTAAAACCTGGAGTCATCCCATTATCATGACAATTGCCAAGGGATACTGATGCAGCCTAGTGCCAGCATGCTATACAATGATAAAACTGTCACACACAAAAAGAACTATAAAGAAGCCTGCAGTTCTTCCTTGTGAGTCCAAGGTACGGCTTATAATGTTTCTGGTGCATTAGTCCAAACCTCCTCCAGCATAAAACCAATTTCCTTGCAACCATCGACTTGCATTCAGACTTTGACTAGGATGCATTAATGGCCCACAGGGCATAAGGCAGAGGATACACTGTGTGGCATACATCAGTCACCCTCTGATATATTTTCCGATGCTGCTACTCTAAAGCAGGAAGGCATCTTTTACAGCCAACACTGGCATGTGGTCATTCATTATTGGCATCACATCATGACACAACCAGTGAATCACAGCAAAAGAGTAAGCTATCAGCCAAGGCTGTCAACAGAGCAATGGATGCTTTCAGTATCGTGAAATTGCTTTCTTAGACTGTGGCCTGAAGACAGAGTGACCAGATATCCTAGCTGCAAGGGGGGCCAAGGCACCGCAAAATGTAAGACGTTGAGAAAAACGTAGGGCATTACCAAAGAAAAGCTCACAACACTCATAGAAATATGAGCCATGCTTCTCAGTCATGCTCACAATGGAGGACATCATGAGATTCCTCCTGGAGAGAAGGTTAAAAGGGAGGACATGTCGTGGAACAGGAGGACATCTGGTCACCTTGTCCAAAGACCACTAGTAGACCTCAAACCATTTCCAGATGAGTTTTAGTACCATATCCCTCCTGCAGAAAAGAAGGATGAAAAAAATCTGGCAGTACTAGC
>NC_056527.1:165693779-165706716 GCF_019175285.1 Sceloporus undulatus | reverse complement strand
ATAATAATAATAATAATAATAATAATAATAATAATAATAATAATAATAATTTGTTTTATTTATATACTGCTATTCCAAAGATCATAGCGGTGAACAGCAAGTAAGCTAATTAGCAAGTAAGCTAATTTGCCCCCAACAGTCTGGGTACTCATTTTAGCTCCGTCCTCGGAAGGATGCAAGCCTGAGTCGAGCTTGGGCCCTTTTTCTGGTCTTGAACTCGCAACCTTGTGGTTTCGAGTGAATGGCTGCAGTACAGGCATTGAAACACTGCGCCACCAGGGCTGACCCAATTGGAAAAGGGGAGAGATGATGGGAAATGAGTAAGAATTATTTGGAAGTCAGTATAAAATAAAAACTTATGCTCTCCGAATCTCCTCTCCTTCCTCCAATTTGCAAATTTTGCCTGAAATAGTAGACTGGATCATGATATGCACAAATGTAAGTACTGATCTTGACGGAAACTGAATTATGAAGTTCCCTGATAACAAGAATTTAGCCATGTCTAAGAAGGGTTGCTACTAATATACAGTGTCAGTTGTGTGTGTTTATGTGCCTTCAAGTCACCTATAGACTTCTGGTGACTCCATGGTGAATTGACATATAGGTAAACCCCATAGGTGTAATGGATCTACCCTAGTTAGGACCAACAACAGATCTGGGTCTTTCCACTTCCCAGTAGGCAGCAAACTGTAGAAAAGGGATTCTTTTGCTACCCACCACACAAGTAGAGTATGTGTATAGCAAAAAGTAAAATGTGCAACACAACTATTTGTAATCTATATGGTTTTGTTTCATGTGCATGGATCTGAAAGGGGATTCCCCTGATCGTTTCTCTTTCTCATCCCTGTTTACCCAAAGTGAGTCTGACCTCACTCCTTTTCTATTGCCATTGCAGATGAGTTTGTGAAGTCCTTAAAGAGGAAGCGAATGCAAGGTGTTACTTTTGCCCTGGAGGTGCCCATCTGCAATCTGTTCATGTACATCTGCTTGCAGCTTGCACTATACATGACAGCAAAGGTCAAAGATTAAAAATCAGTTTATCCTTTTGTTGAGGTTGGGGAGAGAGACGATGTGGAGCAAACTGGGATCATGGCACGCAGAATCTACACCTTATTTATGAGTCAATGAGCTTTAGGTACAAGGCGCAGGCAAATGTATCGGTAGGTGGAAAACAGCTATACAGCAACAATGTCCCCGTCGATGTAAGAGTCATGTGGCACAACCAATGTATAAACCCACATTCAGAGGTTAAATCTTTGAAAACCTGTTGAGGAATGTCAGCCAAATATACCTGATATAGACAGTCCTGAAGCAAGCTGGGATGAAGATATGTCCCACAGCTCTACTATGAAGCAAGTGAAGACTTTGCGGTCAGGAAGAAAATTGCGATCGGAAGTGGAGTAAGGAAAATTCACTATAGCTGTAATTGTCCCCCATCAACATACCTTCAGATACCATCTAAAAGACAATGTTTATGTGGCATCAGTGAATTTTTGACTGGATCTCTCTGGGTTTTATTTTCTTATGTTTTATAGCAGGACTATACATTTGGCTCTCAGTAGCCACGGATTTAGTATCCATGGATTCACTCATCTGCAGCTTGAAAATATCCCCCCCCCAAAAAAAAGAAAAAATCCAAACAATAAACATTCTCTGAAGATGCCAGCCACAAATGCTGGTGAAACGTCAGGAATAAAGTCTTCCAGAAGATGGCCACATCACCCAAAAATCCCACAAAAATCTATGAATGCCAGCCATGAAAGCCTTCGACTTCACAATAAACCTTGTGTTTGCCATTTACTCTAAGGGACACCATTTTACTGCAAGGTACATCTATGGATTTTGATATCCACGGGAGATCCTGGAACCAAACCCAACTGACAACAAGGGCTCCTTGTATTTCAATCTAGAATTGCCCTCCGTTCTGCTCTTTCCCCAAGGGGGGTTAACTAGTTTCCCTACAACAACTCTATGGTCTTGATCGGTTTGTTTAAAGACACTTGCTGTGGCTGATATTAAATGTTAGAAGAACAGCAGGACATCTCCTGCAAACATGGACATGTCACATTGTAGCTGATCCTAAGCTAGAAGCCACATTGACATCTAATAGCAATGAACCCCTTGCCTTAATTATGTATTATCTAAATATATCCAGAGTATGGCAACCAATAATAGCCTGGAAACTATGCCCTACGAGAAGCAGCTTAGGGAGCTATGTAGCCTTCCTTTTTAGAGAGTTCTGGTGCCCTTTTGTTGTTAACTGCCTTTGAGTCATTTTGATCCATGAAGACCCTGTGGATGAGATATTTCCAAGACTCTCTGTCCTCTATTGCTCTACTTAGGTCCGGCAAACTCATACCTGTGACTTCCTTAATAGAGTCCATCCATCTAGCATGCATCCTTCCTCTCTTTCTGCTTCCCTCCACCTTTCCTAGCATTATTGCTTTTTCCAGTGAGTTGTGCTTCTCATGATATGTCCGAAGCACAACAGCCTCAGTTTTGTTGTCTTAGCTTCCAGGATGATTTCTGGCTTGATCTGCTCTAGGATCCATTTGTTTGCCTTTCTGGCCATCCACAGACTCCTCAGCACCCTTCCCCAGAACCACATCTCAAAGAGCAAACTACAAATCCCAACATTCCATAGCAATGAGCCATGGAAGTTAAAGAGGTGTCAAGCATCTTTATTTCTGTAGTGTGGCAGCAGCCTTGGACTGTAGGAAATGAACCGGTTCAAACGACCCTGGTTCCCACTTAATCTGAATCACTGAAACGATTCCAAGAAGGGAACCATGAGCTAGACCCATTTAACTCACGTCTTTTTGATGAAGATTTTTTCTGCTTCTTTTTCTATAAATCAAATCTGCGCAAGAGTGAACCACATGTGGATCGGAATCGATTCAAATTTCCCCTTCAGCTGGCTGGAACCGAATCATTTTGAATAAATTCATTTGTGAATGGGAGCCACTAGTGGATTATTTTGGAAGGAAAAAATGCGATTGGGGCAAATGTAGTGGGAACCATGCTCCGCTGTTGAATCAATCCATCAGTTCAGATCGCACACCAATGTATCTCTAAGTGGGAATGGGGCTGATGTCTATAGCACTCTCCTAGTCACTATTGCATTGAGAGCAGGTCTCAGGGTCTTGCCACAACCTCTTGTCTCAAGGTGCCCTGCAACCAGTAGAGCATTGCTGATATCATTTCTGAGCATCATGGAAATGCTTTGGTCAGGGTGATTCATGTAAAGGTATGGTTTGTGGTCCACTTTCCATCACTGATGCCTGTAAACATGACTCCCCAGCAGCTGCACTTGTGTAAGTCCAGCTTATGATCGCATAACTGCTAAATAGGATGCCAGCCGTTTGCTTTTTGCTTTTTAAAAATGGGCCAAAAGTCCAATCCCAAGGCAATATGGAATGTTAATCACTATTCAAACTGCTCACAATGTTGACACTGTAACTATTAAATTATCTCCTTTTTAAAAAAAACATTATAGGTAACAAATTAATTTTAATTGAATCGCTTCCCCATTTTGCTGCAGGTGAAGGATCTGCTGTGCCCACTGATGGAACATTCTCCATCTGTCTTTACCTTAAACTTTGCTGAAATGAAACAGGGGCAAAATCACTCTTCCAAGCCAGCCAGCCATTCCCTGTCCCCAATTATTACATCCAGCATATTCAAAGAGATACTTGTGGTCTGGCCAAAAGCATCCGCCTGTGTCATTATTTGTCAAATTTTCTCCATCCCCAGACAGGAGGCGATGCCAGCCGAAAGTATTATGTAGCCTTCAGTGAAGGGAACTGTGCAGAAGCTCTCAGGCATCGAGTTTGGCTGAAAACTCCAGATGGCCCTGGTCATTTCATCCTACTGTGAAAAATATTCAAGACCTCAGATGGCCTGCTGAGCGTCTGAGGATTCAAAAGACAACTTCTCTTCTACCCATTTGGCAACCCTAAATCAACTCATAAAAGAGCCTTTGCTCTTCCGTGTGGTGAAAGTGAAAAGAGGAAAAAAAACTTTTGCCCTCTCTGACCAATAATATCAAACTGGTTTGGATCAAGGGAGGTATTTTCATCTTTTTTGAAGCACACACAACTTTCCCGAGCCATTCATTGATTCATTTGCGATAGAAAGTAGCTGCAGCATACTGTCAGGGTGAACCCAACTCTTTTTGCTGCAAGCACCCATAGGAACCCATTTTGGGAGAAAGGCAGGATATACCATACATACTCGACTATAAGTCGATCTCATGTATAAGTCGAGGGCAGGTTTTGGGGCCAAAATTACGGATTTTGATATGACCCATGGATAAGTCGAGGGTAAAACTTAGGGGCATGTAACAAAGCATATAAAGGATGATGCAAAGGAAAATGATGCCAAAGAACTTAGAAAATTCTGGCATGCATAACTGCTCATCCTAAAGGCTGGATGGACGAGAGAGTAGAGGGGATCCATGCTTCTTTTTGGTGCTCACAGGATGGACTAAGCTCTCGCCTTTTATCACTCTGTACAGAGAAAGGGGATGGTTCCTTTTTTACATATACAAGAGTTAATGTGGTGTCCCAGGAGGCTAAGCAAGGAAGCCTCCCAGCAGCAGAGCTTTCAGACATGGAAAAGAAAGAAGAGAACATACCTATCTTCAACCAAAGAAGAGCTGAAAGGGTGTGCTTCCAGCATTCGAGGAGGTTTTATGAAGAATGCCAATTAATCAGCAAGCAGCTGAGCTTATGAAAGCTGGTAATATAAACAGGTGAAGGATGCCAAGCCAGTTGTCAGAGATTATCTGAGTTTGCTGGTGAAGTTCTTGTCTTGGACCTTTGACTATCGGACCTGGAACCCTGGACCTCAGATTGCTCGACCGCTCTCCATTTTGCAACTTGGACGTGGCTCTATATTTTCTTTGTATGCACGAGACTTTGCCATTTCCTTTACATTATGTTTGAAGGTTTAGCTATCAGCATTCTTGGCCGCTTTCCCGGACACAGAATAAATAAACCACCCTCCATCAAAATCAAGGGGCACAGTGCCCAAAGACACCCATATGATTTTGGACAAGAGGCAGAAAGTCCCATCAACACCTGTCTTCATCACTAGCCATAGAAATGCAGCAATCGCAAAACAAATGGCTAAGCCACTTAATCCACTGCCAAGAAGGAAGAAAGGCATCTCTACAAAAAAAGAGGACAAAAGAATTCTCAGGTTCGCATAAATTGTGCACATGGCAATTTATAGGTATATATAAGGTATATAAGGAGTCCTGTTGGCACAGTGGTTAAATGTCAGTCCTGCAGCCACAAGGTTGTGAGTTCGATCCCAGAGGGCTCCAAGGTTGATTCAGCCTTCCATCCTTTTGTAGGTCAGTAAAATAAGTCTCCAGCTTGTTGGGGGCAATTGGCTTACAGACTGTAAACCTCTTAGATAGTACTGAGTTTACTGATAAACAGTATAGAAATGTAAATGCTATTGCTATTTATTCAGAGGTGGTTGGCCATTGACACCTTCTGAGGTTGAGAGAATATGACTTGGCCAATGTCACAACTGAGCCAGGATTCAAACCCTGGTCTCCAGAGTCCTAGTCCAACGTTCAAACCACTGCAGCATGCTAGCTCTCTGGTTTCTGGACTACAATTCCCATAATCCCTACACACCACGACTGTTGGCTAGGATGAGCTGTAATGCAGGGGTGGAAAGTAGCATGCTCAAGCTTAGTCTGATCTTCCCTGAGGGCTCAGATTTCAGGGGGATGGAAAGGGAGAAAGGTTAAGGAAAGACCAAACCGCACAGGGAGAAACACACATCCGATTTGTGACACCCACCAGGCTCTTGCTGGGAGGAGGAGAGAAAGGGACTCTCAGTCTCAAGCAATATGTGTACACACACACACACACACACACAGCATTACAAAAAGTAGTTTTGTGCCAGCCTCATCAGTGTGGCAGGGTAATAAGGTCAATGTGAAAACAACTGGAAGGCACATTCCCCAGTAAACATGCGCCGAGTGCAAACAGCCCGACCTTATGTTGTAGAATCCAAAGCCATCGAGTCAATTGCCAGAAAACATGACATGACCTTTCAGATTCAGTGAGCATCAGCTCCGGGAGCAGGCTGCCGTGCTCTTTTCCATTTCACTGCTGCCCCTGAGGGCCTCAAGTCACCGGAAATAATAGCTCAGGCCTCTAAATCTGCACTCCTTTAATGAAAAAAATATATATATACACATGGCATCCAGTTTGACCCTGGTGGCAGATACTTTTTCCTGTATGCTTAGCTCAATTTCTTTAAACTTAACAACCTTCTTGCTTGCTTTATTTATATATTTCTCTCTCTCAAACACCCACACACACACACTTGCCTTTTCTTGTACTTCTTCTATGTATTTCAAGAGTTCTTTTTTTCCCCTTCCTCTCTTTCTGCTTTGATTCTTCCCTTCTCCTCCACCTCTCCTTCTTTTCTCTAGTTCAAATGTGTCAAAAGCATCAAGAACATCTTGCACGAGATGAAAAGCTTTGGTGAAAATGAACAGGTTATAAAGCCAGGTGTGAAATACCTATGAATATCAGAAGCTGTCTTAAGCTCAGTCAGATCAAGGGCTCCATCTTGCCTTATTTTATCGACTCGGATTGGCAGGTTCTCTCTGAGACTGCATCTGCACTGCAGAATTAATGCTATTTGACACCGCTTTAACTGCCATGACTCAATGCTATGGCATTCTGAGAGTTGTCGTTTTGTGAGATACTTAGCCTCCTCTGCCTGAAGGCTCTGTACCACAACAAACTACAAATCCCACGATTCCATGGGATGGAACCATGGAAGTTAAAGTGGTGTCAAAGTGCATTATTTCTGCAGTGCAGATGCACTTTTGATCAGTGATAGGTCCGTTCTAGAACAGGGATTTGTTGTTATTGTTGTTGTGTGCCGTGAAGTCATTTCTGACTTACGGCAACCCTAAGGCAAACCTACAATGCAGTTTTCTTGGTGAAATTTGTTCAGAGAAGGTTTGCCATTGCCTTCTCCTGAGGCTGAGAGCATGTCACTTGCCCAAGGTCACTCAGTGGGTTTCGTGGTCGAATGGAGATTCGAACCCTGCACTCCAGAGTTGTAGTCCAACACTCAAACCACTCTACTAGCCTAGCTCTCAGCTTTTAAATAGGAAGAATTGGACAATGCAGGAACCATAAGGATGTTGGATGTTGTTGAATTGGAATTCACCATTGGTGATGCTTTCCTCACCATTGGTGATGCTGGCCCAGGGGCACTGGGAGTTGCAGTCCAAGAACACCTGGAAATCTGCAGGATTTTCATTCCTTAGCTTAGGGCACAAGAACCTACATCATTCACAGCAATATATCCTTGTTGAGAAAATTGATCACCACCTCATTCTGCTGGGAGGATTGTAGCTTTGCGTCCATCAAGGAGAAGAGAGCTTGTACTAAAATCTCAGCCTGTAGCACTTCTCTCTTTGGATCACAACAGATGAGACATAATAGTTTCCGGACACAGAAGAGGGTTCCCCAAAATAACAGTTCAACACAAGGATCAACTTCATTAAGTGAACATGTAACTGATGGGTTGGCCTGATACTTCCCAGTGAAGCAGTGGAATCCTGTCGTTTTTAGTTTGGTGAGGCACTAAAGCCTGCTCTTGCACCCTAAAATATATCACTCCTCCTATATAAATGGGAGAGTGGATTTGCAGTGCCCAAAGCACTAGAGTTCCATAAAAATACAGTTAGGGATTCATGAAAAGACCCAAAACCCTGAATTCCAAAAGTGGATTAAACTATATTATGCAAAAGATGATTAGGCAAAACAGAGCCAGGATGAACAAAGTGGGAGAGGGTCACTCAGCATGGCCAGAAGTAAAAACAGCATCACAGTAGATGCCAGCCTTGCATGTTTTTCTACCACCGACTGACTTCAATCTTCTGCAACCAGAAGTCAGCAAAAATTAAAGGTATGCAATTGGGTTGCGGCGGTCCTCCAAACAACACTCAACTACAGGACAGGCTCTGTTGCTTATTTGTAGCCGCTGTACATAAATATATATAGCTCTTGGTAGAATGTGGCATTTTTGGAACTCATGAGGGAATGTGACCCATTTTAATGTTTTTCCCCACACAACCAAGCAACCAGTTGGCATCCTTTCAGTGAATTACAATGGCGTACATCAGACTTAGCTCATGCCTCTTGCTTTGTGTCTACCTATAGGAAAATCTGTCTGCTGGTCTGCTGCACAAAACACAAACACACACCCTCTGCTAACCTGGAAATAGCCAGGTTCATGCGCTGCCACTGAGAAAAGGTGGCTTTTAGGAGTAGAGTTAGTGGGATCACAAATACCTCTCATAGCTATTTCTCATGATGTAGGTTGTTGCAAATATATAGTATTAGAGTTTAAATACCGTCAGCCCTCCGGATCCACAATCTTTTTATCCACGGATTCAACCATCCACAGCTTGAAAATGTTGTTTTTTTAAAAAAAAAAAATATATGAATTCCAAAAAAGAAACTTTGATTTTGCCCTTTTATAGACGGGACACGATTCTACTATGCCACTGTATATAATAGGACTTGAGCATCCACGGATTTTGGAATCCATGGCAGGTCCAAGAACCAAACCCCCAAGGGCCCACTGTATCATTCTTCTGCATATCGTAGCTGGCATTAGAACATTATTCCCCAGGATCTCAAGATGAGATTCCCAAATTTAATTCAGTTAAGCATTCTTAACTAAGCAGCACCTGCTGACCCTCCCAATCCTGACTTTCCAGGAGCAACCATTCTGAACAATGTGGGTTTGTTCTGTCGATCGTGGTGCAGCAGACTGAAATTTCAACCCCCAAATATTTGGGGTTTAGCCCTCCATGTGGCTTCTCAATCGCTAAGGCACACTGCAGAATTAATGCCACTTGACACTGCTTTAACTGTCATGGCTCCATCCCTGGAAATCCCAGTATTTGTAGTTTGCTGCAGTACCAGTGCTCTCTGACATACTCACAAAATCCTAGAATCCCATAGCATCAAACCCTAAGGGTTAAAGCGGTGTCAAACTGCATTAATTCTGCAGTGTAGATGCAGCCTAGGTTATACCTTTCCTGTGGCACTGAGAAGATGTGCCAATCTGTGCCTTGAGGCCTGATTTTATTACGGCTGGATACAGCCACATGTTGTGATTCCCCACATCCCACCTTTTTCTACTTCTGTCCATAGGGAGCTGATTTGGGCTCTTCCTTTCCAAGATCTTTCTCCCAGTTCAAGTAAGGTGAGACAATGAGGCTTTGAGAGCCGTGCATTTTGATGTTCTGCGATGCCCACACTATGCCAGCTTGTCCTCCCTGCATCTGAAGAAAAACAGAGGATGAACTTGGGAGCCGATTCTTCCTTTGAAAAGAAAAATCTCTCCTCTCTCTGGCGAAGAGTTCAAGTGAGGACGATATGCCTCCCTTTTGGTAAATAATGCAGGAGGTGTACTCAATCCAATATGATTTTCATTTCATTTTATTTTATTTGCCTTCCTTTTCTGCACCTTAGAAAGGGTTGACACCAGCGAGAGCATAAAGGCATGCAGATAACTGAGTGGGTCTGAAAGAAATGTATGGATCCAAAGAGAAAATTGCCACATGCAAAAGAGTACTGAGCATAGCAAGGAATATTATTCATGTAACTTTAAACCAGGGATGGTCACATGCAGTTGGTTGTTGTGTGCCTTCAAGTCATTTCTGATGTAGGGCAGTTCAAAGGCTAATCTATCATGGGGTTTTCTTGGCAACGCCCTGTACAAGTTTTAGCATTCGGGGTATGTTCAACACCTTGGACAGCTCCTTCAATTGTGGGTTTGGGAGTTAGGGTGCCTTCTACTTAGCTGAGATGGCTGCCAAAGAGTCCTACAAATAGAGTTGACTTAGGAGCTGTATATACAGGCATCTGAACGCTGCCCCTTTGTGCCCCAGATGGAGTCCATGGCAATTGCACACCTTAGCCTCTGGAGGGAGCAAAAAGAAGCCCCGAAAAGGGGCTTCCTTTTGCATCCTGGAAGGGGCGTCATAAGCACTACATCATGGCATCATGATGCCCCTTCCGTGCAGCGCCGTTTGGGCACTGCGCATGGCATGCATCATCATGGTGTGTGCCGTGTGGACAGGTGCACGCCATAATGGTGGCCGGGTGGCGTGGTAAGGTCTTTAAGCGTGCAGACACTCAGCCCTCACCACGCATACCGGCCGGAACAAAGTGCTGGTCCGTACAGCCCCTATGCCCTCTTAAATGATATCTCTATAGTCACACTGTTAACAATAGACAGACCAGTTTAGATGGTTGAATTTAGTCCCATTGACTGCAGCTCCGGACCCTGAGAGGGCAAAAACATATATCAGCAAGAACCATACAGGCCCAGAATGCCTAAATCAGCAATACCTCATCCTATGCATTCCACTTTTTAAAAAATGAAAGGCATTTTAGCAAATTGGTCTTTCTATGGACCGCTGTGAAAGGGGGAGGGAGGTGACGGCTTGATAGATAAGCATTAACCCAACTTCAGTTCATAAACAGCTTTCGCATTGGCGGGTTTTGACATAATTGCTGATTTCCTCTGCAGATTTCCAACCTGACGCTGCCTTCGCCTTAATCCAATTTCACGCCCAGGAACCGAGCCGAGTCCAACAGAACATCTTTCTTAACCTTGCGATATCATTAATTATTGCTTCACATTGGGACTTTCAGCGTGGAACAAACAGGTTTTTAAATAGAAATCATTTGTCTCCCAGCAGGGGGAACTCTACGGTTTTATTCCCGACAAATCTCCCCCAAAGCCGTAGCCAAGTAATCTGTTTTCATGGTGATCTTCCCCCATGACCCCGGATTCAAAGAGGGACGCTCCTGCGTTGTCCGTCCTCTTCTCTGGTCCTCCTGCCTTGCCACCTGTGGCAAAAGAAGTGGCAGTTCTCTCCTTTCTCCCCCCTTTTTAATTGCACAAAGAACGGTTCCCCCACATTTTCAGGCTGTTTATTCTTTCCTAAGCTTTGGGCATTCGCTTGGGTTTCCTGGTGGTTTTCTGCAGAAGGAAATCCCTCAACTCATTAAAAAAATAGATTAATTGACCAGTTCAGTAACAAGGTGCCCCAGGACCCAATAAACTTTACAAAGGGTACATTCCAATTACCACTGGGCTCAGCAGGAACTTGATAAGTAAGCCAGCATAATCTTTTCCCAGCATTAAGAAACTTTGGGGTTTTGAACAAAATATATATGTATTCCAAAGAGAGAGAAACACCTCACTACCATTTGTTTAACCCTTTTCCAACATGTCTCACTTCTACTATATATCTAGCATTTTCTGACCAGGGACTGAGTGCATGGGTAAGTGCCATGCCCTACAAGACAAATCTGTGGCCAGAATCAGGTTAGCGTACTATGCTAGCAAGTGAGTGCTTCTTGCCAAAGTCATGCAACAGTGGCCAGGAAAAGTAGACAAAGGCCTTATTTCAACATCCTCTTAGTGCAGCACAAATACCTGCATGCAGACGTATGTCATGACAGCACTATGCAACCCCCATAAAGAATAGTAATGTTGTGCAACACGTGTCGATTTCTGGGTCCCGTTGCACAATGCACAACCACAAGGCAAAGTATAGGATGGACAGCCACAGTGCATGGCCACAATGAAAAGTATAGGGTGCACAACTGCAATGGAAACCATAAGATACACAACTTCAAGGGATAACCAAAATGGAAATTAGAGGTCGCATAACCACAACGGAAAGGATAGGCTGCACAACCACAGTGCACAGTTACAATGCGAAGTATATGATGTACAACCAAAATGCAAAGCATGGGATGGAGAACCACAATCTACAATGTGCAACTGTCAAAGACACAGACAAACATGCTGCCTGCACAACTCCACTTCTGCTGCTATCAGCAGAAGACGTCTATTTTGCAATGGTGCACTTTTGGCCCTGCATGCATACTGTGACTTATGTGCGCATGATCAGGCCATGATCTGTCAGCTCCAAGCAACCTATTTCTCCAGTGTCTTATTTCCTCCATGCTGCTATGCTTCTGGACTTTTCCTTTTAGCCTCCACCACTATGCCAGCATAGTTAGCAATGGGGGAAAAAACCATAAAGCACTGTACTGTTCCTACCAAATGAGGACAGTTGGAGGATATGGGATGTGATAGTATTTGTTGTCTTAAACACCTGGAGCATAGCAGATTGGAGGAGCTTGAGCTTTAACTTAACACAAACCTATTAATATACAGAGTATATTGTCTGCACTTTAGAACGAAGGCAAAATTTCTTCCCCAAAACAAGTGTGGCCTCTGTTAGTAAATAAATCACATTTATAGATACCTGTCACTTTCCCCTTTGCTTTCTTAATCAGATGCCACCCAAAGGCGCCGGCGTAATTAGGGATGATATATGGAGGTTTATTTGAGGGGGAAGGAAATGTCACAACCCCTCACTCATCGTCATCATAATACCTTGCTCTGCGATCACCAGAAAAGCACACCATTCATCTGGTAGCATGACATTTGCTTTAAAAACACAACCTTTTTCACAACTCTCTGCAGTCCCATATACAGCACTGCCATGATAGTGCAACAAAAGGCCATATTTATCCCCGGAGAAACTGAGCTGTATTAATAGGACATATTTTGTGTCGCAAATGAATCTCAAGTACCTTTGTCTCAGAAGATAAAACTGGCATCGAAAGGTGATCGTGGTGGTAAAACCATGGATGATTTCATGGCCAGGCTGAACCAGGACACTTGACTGCCCCCATTGCTTTGTTCTCTCACAATGTATGTTTTTAAACCTGTTTTCATTTTATAACCTGTGGAGGGGGAAGGAATGGGATGCATAAAACAAGTCAAGAACACATGGTGAAGGTGCATGGTGACAGTTCATGAAGAGGCCAGAAAGGGAGAACGTCAT
>NC_056527.1:165683008-165693754 GCF_019175285.1 Sceloporus undulatus | reverse complement strand
TACCTCCTTGTGCAATATATATATATATATATTATATATATATTATATATATATCCTTTTATATATATAGGAGAGTTAAAGTACAGTACTTACATGACCCATGTATAAGTTGACCCAGGTTTTTTGGTCAATTTTTTGACTAAAATGAGTATATACAGCATGTCCGCTGGTCAGATGAAGCATGAACAAGTTCTTGTAACTGAGTCCTGGTGGGAACAGAAAGGTGACCAAGTTGTGAGAAGAGGAAATGTAGATATACATTGTGCTTTGCTTTTGTTGTATAAGAGAAGGAGGAAAGAGAAGCGGACTCCACCAACGGTTAAGAATGGTGGAGACACTATAGGAGACTTTGTGAGCTCATATAATGTATGAATGTTTAGTGCACTTTCTGAAGTAATGTCATGAGGTACATGAAGCCAGCTGGTCTTCCTGAAATCCCAAGGCTTGCTGTTCGGCGTCTCTTGTATGGCGAGCAGACTTGCAGAGAAATAGGTGGCAAATGATTTGCACTCGCCGCCATCATTTATTTCTCACATTAGCGGACATTACTTTAAATTGCTCACACAGTCCATAAGATCTTGTAAGGAAACCTCTGGTGTGCCGTGCAGCGACGTACGCTGGGGCTTTGGTAGTTTTTATGATGTGTTGCAGACCCTTGCTTAATGAATCCCCAACGCAGATTATGGAATAAATGTGTATTTTTCAGGGTTAGTTAACTTGGCCCTGGAAACACAGCCACCTCAAGGGCGAAACACGTTCTCTTGCCCCATTTGGCCTCGGAAACACTCTTTAGTTGTTTGGAGAGGAAGTCAAGAAAGGAAGTTCTCTGGCTGGAACTGCAGGGGCCATTTTAGTGAGGCAGAAAGCAATTACTCCAGCTGGCAGGGAACCAAGTGCCAAAATTCATAATCCACTGCTTTAGCCAAAAAAAAAAAAGCATGCACTGGGTAAGATGGTGGTATAAAAACTCAACAGAGGCCAGGGCCAGAGTTTGACATGATTTCCAAAAGGAGCCTCTTAGGCCAGTACACTTTTGGTGATCCCATCTTTCATACTTGTGATATTCAGAAACAAAGACAGAAAACACCACTAATAGAATGAGACATGATAGCAAATGCCATCTTATGGAATGACGCATCTCCATGATGATGCATCAAAGATGCTCACATGCTACGAACAACACGGAAGCTTACGTCTATAGGCTCTTAGTGCTCTGGTTCTTTGGACTACACAATCACAATCCTTTACTATTGTTTATGCTGTTGTGGGATGATGAGAACTGTAGGAGGAAACAATTCTTTAAGTTGTTTTAAAGAAAGGTTTAGGAAGGTTTAAGAAATAACATGGAATGTATAGGGATAGGCCACACGTCCCCCCAAAATAAGAAAAATGAATGTTTCAAACAATCTTTTTATTCAACACTGATAACAATGTGTGCATGTGGAAGAAACACCAGGACAGGTAAGCCTTGCAAAGGGAAATGGAAGAGAAATTAAGTGTGTTTTCAACAAACTTTTTATTCAACACTTGTAAAGAGGTGCACAGGGGGAAACAGCCAGGACTGGTAAGCCTAGTCAAACATCTTGGAATCTTCTAGGAACCACTTGAAATTTCTACAAAACGTACCTAGGGATATTACTTTTCTTTCACTAGCCTCTACTGGCTTACAGTTTCCATTTTGGTGGCCAAAGCTCCTTGATCAAGCACTTTGTAGCTGCTTTTTTGCTCCTTGAACATTCCCATTGCAATTTTTCTCCTTCTTGCCTTTCTCCCATCCCTTTCCTTCACAATGCCATCTTCCTTAGTCCAGAGATAACGTTCTCCTTTCTGGCCTCTTCATGAACTGTCACCATGCACCTTCACCATGTGTTCTTGACTTTTTTAGCATCCCATTCCTTCCCCCTCCACAGGTTATAAAATGAAAACAGGTTTAAAAACTACATTGTGAGAGAACAAAGCAATGGGGGCAGTCAAGTGTCCTGGTTCAGCTGGCCATGAAATCATCCATGGTTTTAACCACCACGATCACCTTTCGATGCCAGTTTTATCTTCTGAGACAAAAGGTACTTGAGATTCATTGCGACACAAAACAAAAATGATGTCCATATTAATAAGCCAGGCGCTAAGTTTCTCCGGGGATAAATAGGGCTCGTCTTTTGGTGCACTATCATGGCAGTGCTGTATATGGGACTGCAGAGAGTTGTGAAAAAGTGTGTGTGTTTTGAAAGCAAATGTCTGCTACCGAAGTTCTGTCCGGTCAGATCGCAGAAAGTGGTGTGCTGATTGCGGTGATATACTGCAAGCAAGGTATATGATGACGATGAGTGGAGGGTGTGTGATCGACATTTCCTTCCCCCTCAAAGATAAACCTCCATATCTCAGCTCCCTAATTACGTCAGCGCGCGGCACCTTTGGGTGGCATCTGATTAAGAGAAAGCAAAGGGGAAAGTGACAGGTATCTATAAATGTGATTTATTTACTAACAGAGGCCACACTTGTTTTGGGGAAGAAATTTTGCCGTCGTGTCTAAGAAGTGCAGACAATAATACCTGTATATAATAGGTTTGTGGTTAAGTTAAAGCTCAGGCTCCTCCAATGCTGCTATGCTCCAGGTGGTTAAGACAACAAATACACAACATCCCCATATCCTCCAACTGTCGCCTCATTTTGGTAGGAACAGTACAGTGCTTTAATGGTTTTTTCCCCCATTGCTAACAATATGCTGGCATAGTGTGGTGGAGGCTAAAAGGAAAAGTCCAGAAGCATAGGCAGCATTGGAGGAAAATAGACACTGGGAGAAATAGGTTGCTTGGAGCTGACAGATCATGGCCTGATCATGCGCACATAAGTCACAGTAGGCATGCATGGCCAAAGGTCGGCACAATCGCATACTATCACGCAAGGTGCTAGGGTCCATCAGACGAAAAGCAGCAGGGGACTCCGCATTCGAGACGCACTGCTGCACGTGAGCGAAGCGTGGCGCGGCACTGTGACATGCTGCTCTGTGCGCGGGGTAAGTGATCGCGCGTCACAGCTACCAGATAAAGATAAAACAAAAAAATTAGAACAAGGGTCAGCGGGTGTGGTGGTGTGTGTTGTGTGGTGGGGGGTGGGTAACAGGGGGGGGGGGGGGGGGCAGCAAGAGGGCAGGGGGGTGATCGGGGGGGGGGGGGGAGGGGAGGGGGGGGGGGGGGGGGGGGGGGGGGGGGGGGGGGGGGGGGGGGGGGGGGGGGGGGGGGGGGGGGGAGTGTAGTGCGTGCGCCCTGCGCGCGGACTCGAATCAAATCGTACGTGATAGTACTGTCTAGTACTAGCGTGCGCGAGTCTCGTGACAGCTCACCAGCGGCATAGGAAAGTGAGGTCGTGGCGTGTGTGCGGTGGTGAGGGGGTGGCACTGTGGTTGTGCGCCTAGTCCTTTCCGTTGGGGACAGCGACCACTTAATTTCCATTTTGGTTATCCCTTGAAGTTGTGTTATCTTATGGTTTCCATTGCAGTTGTGCACCCATATACTTTTCATTGTGGCCATGCACTGTGGCTGTCCACCTATACTTGCCTTGTGGTTGTGCATTGTGCAACGGGACCCAGAAATCGACAGTATTGCACAACATTACTATTCTTTATGGGGGTTGCTAGTTGCTGTCATGACAACGTCTGCATGCAGGTATTTGTGCTGCACTAAGAGGAGTTTTGAAATAAGGCCTTTGTCTACTTTTCCTGGCCACTGTGCATGACTTTGGCAAGAAGCACTCACTGTGCTAGCATAGTACGCTAACTGATTCTGGCCACAGATTTGTCTGGTAGGGCATGGCACTTACCCATGCACTCAGTCCCTGGTCAGAAAATGCTAGATATATGTAGAAGTGAGACAGTGGTGGGAAAGGGTTAAACAAATGGTAGGGAGGTGTTTCTCTCTCTTTGGAATCATATTATTTTGTTCAAAACCCCAAAGTTTCTTAAATGCTGGGAAAAAGATTATGCCTGGCTTACTTATCAAGTTCCTGCTGAGCCCAGTGGTATTGGAATGTACCCTTTGTAAAGTTTATTGGGTCCTTGGGGCCTCTTGTTACTGAACTGGTCAATTAATCTATTTTTTAATGAGTTGAGGGATTTCCTTCTGCAGAAAAAACCACCAGGAAACCCAAGCGAATGCCCAAAGCTTAGGAAAGAATAAAACAGCCTGAAAAATGTGGGGGAAACGTTCTTTGTGCAATTAAAAGGGGGGAGAAAGTAGAAGAACTTCCCACTTCTTTTGCCACAGGTGGCAAGGCAGGAGGACCAGAGAAGAGGACGGACAACGCAGGAGCGTGCCCTCTTTGAATCCGGGGTCATGGGGGAGATCACCATGAAAACAGATTACTTGGCTACGGCTTTGGGGGAGATTTGTCGGGAATAAACGTAGAGTTACCCTGCTGGGAGACAAAGATTTCTATTTAAAAACCTGTTTGTTCCACGCTGAAATCCCCAATGTGAAGCAATAATTAATGATATCGCAAGGTTAAGAAAGATGTTCTGTTGGACGTCGGCTCGGTTCCGGGCGTGAAATTGGATTAAGGCGAAAGGCAGCATCAGGTTGGAAATCTGCAGAGGAAATCAGCAATTATGTCAAAAACCGCCAATGGAAAGCTGTTCATGAACTGAAAGTTGGTGAATGCTTATCGTATCAAGCGTCACCTCACTCTCCCCTTTTCACAACAGACGGTACCATAGAAAGCTCAATTTGCTAAAAAGGCCTTTCATTGGTTTAAAAGTGGAATGCATAGGATGAGGTATTGCAGATTTAGGCATTTCGGGCCTGTATGTTCTTGCTGATGATAGTTTTGCCCTATCAGGGTCCGGAGCGGCAGTCAATGGGACTAAATTCAACCATCTAAACTGGTCTGTTATTGTTAACAGTGTGACTATAGAGATGTCATTAAGAGGGCATAGGGGCTGTACGGACGCAGCAACTTGTTTCGGCGGCCGGGATCGGGGTGAGGGGCTGAGTGTCTGCACGCTTAAAGACCTTCAACGCAAACCACCACGCCCAGCCATTAGGCGTGCGCCTGTCCACACGGCACCACACATGATGATGCATGCCATGCGCAGTGCCCAAACGCGCTGCACGGAAGGGGCATCATGATGCCATGATGTATGCTTTGACGCCCCTTCCAGGATGCAAAAGGAAGCCCCTTTTCGGGGTCTTCGGCTTTTTTGCTCCCTCCAGAGGCTAAGGTGTGCAATTGCCATGGACTCCATCTGGGGCACAAAGGGGCAGCGTTCAGATGCCTGTATATACAGCTCCTAAGTCAACTCTATTTGTAGGACTCTTTGGCAGCCATCCAGCTAAGTAGAAGGCACCCTAACTCCCAAACCCACAATTGAGGAGCTGTCCAAGGTGTTGAACATACCGACCGACAATACTAAAGCTTGTACAGGGAGTTGCCAAGAAAACCCCATGATAAAGAAATTATATAAGTAAGCCTTTGAAATGAGCCCTAACTCCCAGTTCCTCCTTGTGCCATTCCTTCTCCGGAATGGCACAAGGAGGAACTGGATACCTCCTTGTGCAATGTCCAAAAAGCATTTACATACAAGTCTTGGTTACACTAGTGTAAGCCACCAAGAATTAGCTATACCTGGATCCATTATTTCCTGTAGATCGGTGTATATTTATTGATGGATTGTGGCTACTGTCCAGGAAGAGCCAATGCTCTTCATTTATATTGCCTTGAAATACATATACATACACACACACACACACACATGGTGTGTGTTTAATTTCTTCCTAATTGAAATCCCTGCATGACCTGCATGGGTATGTGTAATGAATGTACAAGGTAAAGAAAAATAATATCTAGGGCAACCTAATACCATCGCAATGAGAAATTAATTGCCGAGAATGGTTAATATGACAGGAGAGTACATAAAATCCTATTATATTTCTTCACAATTCTATTCTGTAGTGTCTACTACTGCTATACTCAAAGGCCAGGACGATCTCCCAGAGTAAATTGCTACATTAGTTTGACATTTCTGGCTCCAATTAACCTTACATTTGAGCTATTTTCTGAGGTGTTTCCCCCCCCCCTGAATTTGTGAGAAGGTTACTGTTTCCCCCTTACTGTACTTTCAGCTGCTGACATAACAAGCTGAAGTTTGGGATATATATATATATATATATATAGTCATACTCCAAGCTGATAAAGTTGTAAAATGTTCAGTCTTGGGTAAATGAGGATGCCATAATACTGGTGGTTAGTTGTGGAGCGTGCCTCTCACCAAGTGTGCTGGTTAGGGCTCATGGGATTTGTGGTCCGACAACCTCTGGAAGACCATGCATTTTCTTGCACCAATTAAATAACGTATAGGCAGAGATATCACATCCACATAGCCTCTGGAAGACCATACATTTTTCTGCACCAATTAGATAACATATAGACAGAGATATTGCATCGAACACATAGGCTACTATTTACAGTATCTCTCCATCTGACCCTTGAAACCCACCTTAAAAGCCAATCTACTGTACAAAATGTCAGAGGTCTGGAAAGCAGGGTGTTGCAAGATGAGGCGAACATCCTCTTCCCACCAGCGATCGACCCTGTAAGGAGCAGAAGCAGAGACCTCTATGGGCTCCTGTCACTACGTTTCATTACAGCATCATGTGCTGGCAAGAAGGGGTTGGTCACATCATCCCACAGCACCCCACTCACCAACAACACAGACCTCCATTGCCCTGCATGGGTGACTAGGGTTTTAAGGTGAGTTTCAAGGCCATGGACAGCAATGGTGCCACCATCACAAAAGAGAATACAAAGCACTTACAAGGCCCTTGGTTTGATTTCTGACATCCTAACCTAACAGGATGCCAGGCATCCTTTGTATATTTTGCTCACAACTACTGCTGAAAATGCGCAACCATGTGTTTTGCTTTTCCACCATTCAGCCAGAACCTAGTGATAGCTGGTGAATCTCTTCCATGTTTTGGTCAGAATTTTAAAGATGTCCAAGATAAGGGAGCTGATAGATAGAAAGATAGGATGGATGGGTGGATGTTGGGGTGGTAGTGGATGGATGAATGGATGGTGGGGTGGTAATGGATGGATGGATGGATGGATGGACGGACGGACGATTGACAGATGTTGCTGTGTGCCTTCAAGTCATTTCTGACTTTGAGCATTGGGACTATAACTCTGTAGACCAGGGTTCAAAGACCCCCTCGGCCATGGAAACCCATTGAGCAAAGAGAGCTATTGTGCCACCTCTCAGTCTTCTTTTCTCCTAACTAACTGTGTTTATACAGCTTTTTATAATGCATTAAATGCAAATCCTGTCGTTCTTCCAAAGGACAGCCTACATGGAACTCCTCCACCCCCTTTTACTTTCACCTCAACCGAGGGAGGTATGTTAGACTGAGAGAAGAGGAGTTCTCCAACATTACTCAACAAATTTCATAGCTCAGCTGAACCTTGATCTTCCAAATCCCAGGTTAACACATTAATAATTGTCACACCACACTCCCAATGATTTCCCTATATCTACCTAGCTATTTACTTATTTATTGAATGTATATCCCACCTTTCTCCCCAAAATAGGATTCAAGGCTATGCCCCAATTACCCAGACCATAAGAGAGATCCAATATAGAAAAGATTACCATTACGTATATAGCCTTCTTGCACATATCCATTGCACAAGCATCCATTCCAGATTTTACCACGTCATGTTTTATGCATTGGTTTGTCTCAAAAATACCTTTCGGACTCAAAATAATAATAATAATAATAAAATCTTTATTTTTATCCCGCCCTTCCAGAAAGATCAGGGCGGCTGATGCAAATCTGACGGATGGGAGGAAAAACTGAATGAATGAAAAAAAGATGCAGAAGTTTAAAACAGGAGGAATGCTAAGTGAAGAGAGCTTCACATTCATTAATACAGAAGAGAGAGTTCTTGGGGAGGTTGGGTTTTTTTTTTGGTAGCTAAAGATCAAGGATAGCTTTTTACATAATTAAAACTCTGAAATTTTAATCGAGTCAGTTCCCAGCACAAGACTGCAGGGGAAAAGAAAGAAAGAGAAGGGGAAAAACAGGGAGGAAACACGTATCTATGAGCATTAATTGCCTGCGATAATCTTGCGCTCGGTACATGCAAGCGACCCAAACTTTGATGTATAAAAGTGATTGCCGTGTTGTTCTTCAGAGGCATTTTGCAGCGCTGATATTTTTATGGCTTGCCTCTTCTTTCCACTCAGGTTCATTCAAAGGGCAAAGTATCTCAGCGTTCAAGCTTTTGACCCCACTAGCAAATATTTAATGTATGAATTAAACTGGACAGGAGTTTGCCAGAAGCTCTCTTCATGTTTTATTTCTCAAGCTATTTTTACCAACATTTAATCGCTTAAATGCAAGGGGAGGAAGATATCTCTGACAAACTATGTTTATGGAGCTAAATGCCATCGAGGGGAAGCCCTTGCATGTGTGTGCGTGCGTGTGTGTATTTGTTATTGTTGTTGTTGTGTGCCTTGAAGTCATTTCTGACTTATGGCAACCCTACCGCAACCCTGTCGGGGGTTTTCTTGACAAGTTTCTTCAAAGGAGGTTTGCCATTGCCATCCTTGGAGGTTGAGAGAATGTGACTTTCCCAAGGTCGTCCATTGGGTTTCTATGGCTGATCTGGAAACTGAACCCGGGTCTCCGGAGTCATAGTCCAATGCTCAAACCACTACACCACACTTGCTCTCATATATCTGTTTAATATATATTTAATATATGCATTTAATAACAAATTCTCTACACTTTAATTCATGGGCTGGATAGTAAAAAAGAGCAACTACACATTGGTACAAGCTGAGAGGGCAACAGTTTAGCACCAGGTAAATAAGTTAGGAGACACAGGAATCCTCTAGATGCCCAGTAGTCCCAGTAAATATTGGGCTGTTGCACAGCATTTATAAGCCCAGATTTAATCAACTCAAAAAATCTGATGGCACAAAAATGTTTCTATCTGCCACCAAAAAGAGAGCAGAGATGGAGCCATCCTGGCCTCTCTGGGGAGGGTGTTTTGGGGCCTGGGAGCAGACACCAAGAAGGCCTTCTCCCTTGTTCCCACCAAATGAGCCCAAAAGAGCGTTGGGACTGAGAGAAGGACCTCTCCGAACAATCTTAGTGCTCTGTCTAGACAATCTTAGGAAGCAGGGACATAGCCGGGGGGTGGGTTCTTGGGGTCCAGACCCCCCCTTCTGTTAGATAAAATGAATGGTGTGTGCTGCCACGCTGCCGCACCCAAGCCCCATTATAATGGTGGCACTTAGTCTGGACCCCCCCTTCCCAAAATCCTGACTACGTCCCTGTAGGAAGGCAATGGAAACCTCCTCTGAGCAAATCAAGAAACCCCCATGATAGTTCGCCATAGAGTCTCCATATGTTGGAAACCACTTGAAGGCACTAAGGGATATATACTCTTAGAAAATAATCTGGATCCAAGCAGTATAGGTCTTCATGGGTCAAACTCAGCACTTTGAATTGTGCCTGGAAACCGACCAGCAGCCAAAGGAGCTGTTGCAAGAAGGGAGTTGTGTGCTCCATGTAGCCAGCTCCAGTTATCAACATGGTTACAAGTCTTTGTATTCTTGCTTGGCACAGGGTTGGACTAGACTATCACATGGGGAAAATCAGGAGATTAAAAGGGCATTTTCCCGGGAAAGTTGCACGATTGCAGCAAAGATTTTCAGATGATGTGATCTAAGAGGACTTATCCAGGGAAGAACCAGGAATGCTCCAGCAATAAACCATTCACAGGATTTCACTGCAAATGGTTTGTTGCTGAGCATTCCTAGTTCTTCCCAGGATAAGTCCTCCCTGATCGTGATGTGTGTGAAAATCTTCACCATGATCACACAACTTTCCCGGGAAATTGCCTTTTTAATCCCCTGACTTCCCCCCATGAGATAGTCTCCTAGGCTGCCCTCCAACTCCAGGATTTTGTTATCTCTATCAAGAGACAAAGCTGCCCTCCTGGTTCCATGTTTCTCAGAAATGATCAGGCAACATTTTTCTGGCAGCAAAAGACCTCTTTCTCTTCCATCCCCCAATGTCACGTGTCCTGCTCCAAAAATTCCTTGCCCTGTCACAATAGAGCGTTTCCCCGGCATAAATGAGCAAGAGGATTTTTGGCCCAAGCCTCCTTTGCCCCTTCCTGAAACCAGCTCCATCGCTGCAAGGAAAGCAAGATTATTGAATCAGCCAACGCAGTGCCAACGGCTGGCATTTAAGCAAATTTTCCATGGGTTAGTTGGGAGTTAATTGAGTTTAATTGTACGAAGGCTTGACAAATTAGATATTTCTAAGCCTGGAATTCTAGCTTGGAATTGCACTTTTGGAAGGAGGCATTTTGCAGCCTGCTTAGATCACGAGGCAAGAAAGGGCCCTCTTTGCAGGTTGGGGATGCAGACAGGGGCAGCCAGAGAGACAGGAAGGTGTGCATCGCACACTGGCTAAATGCACTAACTGTTTTAGTGCAGTGACCTCTCCCTTTGCCTATGGAAGTGCAATGAGCAAGGAGAGCAATAAACTGGGGAACTTTGCCTGCAGAGTAAATGGGTTGGTACGTCTCCTACTCAGTCTGGCAGAGGCGGGAGAGTTTCTCATGGACATGAGATGGGCGGATGGTTAGTGCCTTTGGGGGGAAAAGAAAACGGCTGAGCATTTCCACATCGCTGGAGCCAGGTTTGCTAAATGGACTCCAAAATGAGCAAAGGCCAAGAGA